>NC_141993.1:22010114-22159527 GCF_049901715.1 Pseudonaja textilis
CTGGTATATACTATATAACAAAGATCTACCTCCTTCAGGCAGAGCCACTTGATTGCCCTTCATTGCACCACCCACCAAGTTTCAGCCAAACTTAGCACACAGACAACCTACAAAGCTAGCTATGACCTCTGACAGCAACCAGTCAGGATACTCTTCCTGTGCCCTAGGAAGTTCAAAGCCAGAAGGGGTATAAAACTCGGGGACTCTCAGCATCTCTTCCCTTTTTGTCCAGGATCTCCAAACCATGCGGTCCTGTTCATCAATAAACCTTCTTTCCAAGCAACTTCCATGAATCCAAAATCTCTTTTTCCCCACTTGGAATTGAACTCAGAAGGATATTTCTTCCAACAGTACAAAATAGGTGATACTGGTCTCGCCAGTTGTAACTGTGAGAAGGACCTATGATCCTAGTAGACCACCATTTAAGTAAAATGCACCTGCCAGAAAAGCCAATGTACTCTTTGACTTTCATCAACAGAAATATTTCAACAAGATCATTTTATACCACACTAGTGAAGCCACATTTGGAATACTGCATACCGTTTTAGTTACCATGATACAATCAAGATGCTGGGATCCTAGAAAGTGTGTAGAGAAGAGCAATGGAGATGATAAAGGGTCTGGAGACTATATGATGAACAGTTCAGGGAGCTAAATATTTCTAGCCAAGAAAAAGGTTAAGGGAGACATGATAACCGTCTTCTAGGGGCTGCCACAGAGAACAGAGGATTGACATATTCTCCAAAGCACCAGAAGTAATGAATGGAAGCTGGTTAAAGAGAGATCCAACCTAGAAGTAAGGAGAACGTTTCTGACAGTGAGAATAATTAATCAGTGAAGTAGCTTGACTCCAAAATGGATGCTCCATCACTGGAGGTTTTCAAAAAATAGACCGGACAAGCATTTGACTGAGATGGTATAAGTTCTCCTGCTTTGAGCCAGGGACTGGATTAGAAGACCTCCAAAGTCCCTTTCAGCCCTATCGTTCTATGTTCTATATTATGTACTGTTGAAAGAAATGTCCATCTGAGTTCAGTTCCAAGTGGGGAGAAAGACACTGGAAACATGGAGATTGCTTGGAAAGATGGTTTTCATGGTGGACAGCAGGACCACTTGATTGGAGCTCCCGCGCAAAAAAGGCATGTGGGTGAGAGAGGGAGCGAGATGTATAACCTCTGTTGGGCTTTGAACTTACTTCCTGTTCCTGTGGCAAGAAATTTATCCTTATTGGTTGTCAGACTCCCATGGGGCCATGCAGGGGTAACCTTATAGGTTGCCTTGGTTGAATCTTGCTGGGTGATGTAATGAAGGGGCTTTGGGCAATTCTATTATAGCTTAATGGCTTTGCCCTGAAGGATCTTGACTGAAGGCATTTGCTTATGAATAGACCTAGCCATCTCTTTATCTCTTAAGTGCTGACGTCTGCTATGGGCTATTGAGGAGGTTGGGGACTGTTAAGAATGAGTCTGCTTCCTGCCTCTAAAAAAACATGTTTCTCCATTTCTCAGCCATGGAAATATAATATTCTGCCTTTTTAATATTTCCTAGAATTTTTCATTCTTCTAGGAGAGGGGTGGGTGCTAACTTCCTACAGTACTTTCAAAGTATTCTTGTGCTACTTTCCTGGAAAGGAAGGGGAAACCTCCATTGGACGGGAAGTGGTGAAAAGAAATAGGTTCATTAAGAGTCATCAGTTTAAGTCTAACTGATTGGTGACTGAATAGAGAAATATTCCCATCCCGATTCCCAACAACTTCCGTTTCTAAACCTCTTGGAGTCTTCAAAGGACTTAGATGGCCATCATCTGAGGTGCAATAATGTCTGTAGACATTATTGATGACACTGCCACAGATCTTTGCACAAATGGTTAGCATCATTACATAACTATGAAGTTGACTTCTATGCAACTTTAAATTTTATTGAATAAAATTTAATGGAATAATGCATAGACATTTGTAAAAATGGATGCAAAATGTAACTTAAAAAATAAAAGAGGGAAAAACAGAAGAAGTGTTACTTAATGCCAAGTAGATTTAGGAATATATTATGATGCTGTTCCCTAGGCAGCTTTCTTCAAAAGATTTAAACTTACAAAAGTGAATACATGTAGTAACTAAACTGATTGATTAAGAGATGAAAAGGATTGCTTTAACAGAATCCCAAAAGAAAACAGTTTGTAATACCTTTGGACTCTATGCAGTACTGAGATTCTCTGAAAGTTTCTCTTATCATCCTCGTCTTAGTCCATGACTCATAAGGAAAGACATCTGTTTTGTTTAAAAATATGGCTTCTTGATAAGTGTTTTGCTGATTTTCTTTCTCCCTTTGGTGTCTTGAAGTAAAGCCTGCATGGATAACTCCCTGCAGTTTTTGTAATTCCCCACAGTTAAAGGCTACCCTAATTCTTTCATTCTTCTTAGGACTAAAAAAGAGTGACTTGCTCAGAGTCACCTAGTTTCGTGCTTTGGGTAGGACTATAATTCACAGTGTCCTGGTTTCTGGTCTGAAATCTTAAGTAACAATGCCAAATTTGGTCTCTGATTCAAACAACCTATACTTAAACTACAGTTTAAAAATGGCAATACATGAGAAGTTCTATTTATCAATGGACTGTATTTAGTTTGGTGAGCCACATATTTGCAGGGTTGAATGGAGATTGTAGATAGCATTATTATAGCACTATCCCTTAGATTTATATACTGCTTCATGGTGCTCTACAGCCCTCTCTAAGTGGTTTACAGAGTCAGCATATTGCCCCAACAGTCTGGGTCCTCATTTTACTGACCTCAGAAGGATGGAAGATTGAGTCAACCTCAACCTAGATATTGGAGTTTGAATATTCTTTGGATAATATAATATTAATTAATCAGATTAAGATAGAGTTATCACATCCAACATTTCTATTCCTATATGGAAGAATGTACTTCTTCCATGTAAAATTGTTTAAAATAAATTGTTAAAAATATTTTTTAAAAATATTCTTTTTTCCATATCCCAAGTTCACTGAGTTCACAGCGAGTCTGCAGCAAAGTATAACACTGAAAGTTGAATACACAGCTCATCCTTCATTCATGCTCACAAGTTGCTAATTGATTATGTTGCACATATTAATTGGAAGTTAACCTAATTACAGATTATCTTCTGCTGTGTTTACTGCAAAAATCTGAAACCAGGAATAAGAAAGTCTTATCGGAAAAACAACAGACTTTGGATAATAAAAATCAAGAGAACCTGCCATTGATAGTTTAGGAATGCAGAAGTTCAACTAAAATTTCCATGATGAAAATTATAAATAGGAGCTTTAAAGGACCAAGACAATTAAAGTAGGATTTGCTAGGGAATTTGCTAGTATTGCAGAAGACTTTTCACAGGAAATACTTTTGCCAGTAGGCCTTCAAATGAAAGGCAGGATGCATAAAACAGATCTCAATCTGTGTGAGTCACTCAACATAGCTACTTCATGTCCGTAAACATATAGAAACTTAAGAATTAACCTGATATCACAGCAGCCTACTTCAAGGCATGTCAGGTTTTAGAAAAATACCGTATGCTTTAGATGTATTGGTGGAATGAATGCAAATTTTTGGTGGAGTTGAGATGCCTTCAATCCTTACAACTACCCAACCAATTCCCTGTGCTTTTCTTATCAATGGTTTCCCTTTGCCTTCTTTCAAGGGCTGAGGAAGAGTAAAAGGCCCAAAGTCACCTAATTAACTTTTAGGCTTTTCAAACAGGACTTGAACTTATGGTTTTCTGATTTCTAACCTGGTGTTTTGGACCACTATACCAAACTGGTTTTCTCTAAGAAGTCTAGTACTTATAACAAGAACTTGCCTTAAACTTATGGAAAATAACATTTCTGTCCATGCTCTGATCACTTACCTGTGCAAATACATAATCAAAACACTATTATAAACATGCTTTTACATGGAGAAAGTAGAGTCCTCCTTATGAGAATAAAAATTCTCGTTGGACAACTGAGGAAAATTTTCTGGCTGTAAGAGAAGGCAGGTGTATTTCCCTTTTGACAGGACCAATTTTCATAATGTATCGAATCTACTTTTTTCACATTGCAAATAGTGGATTATAATTATCCCTTTGTCGTTCAACAATCAAGTACCAAAACAAAAACAAACAAACAAAACCAATTACTGCTTTATAAAACTTTAGTAACTGCACACCTGGAATGCTGCCTCCAGTTTTGATCACCACATTACAAAATAGATGTTGAAATTTTGGAAAAAGTGCAGAGAAGAGCAACTAAGATGATTAAGGGCCTGGAGACTAAAACATGTGGATTTGGGTACAGCTACTCTAGAGAAAAGAAAGACTGGGGTGACATGATAGCAGAATTCCAATATTTAAAGGGGCTAACACAGAAGCAATAACTGATTTTCCAAAGCATCAGAAGTCAGGATGAGAAACAATGGATGGAAACTAATCAAGGAGGGAAGCAACCTGGAATTAAGGAGAAACTTCCTAACTGCGAGGACAATTAATCAGTGGAACAACTTGCCTTCAGAAGTTGTGGGTGCTCCATCACTGGAGATTTTGAAGAAGAGACTGGACAGCCACCTGTCTGAAATGGCATAAGGCACTGATGGCTAACCTTTTCATCGTCATGTGCCTGCACCCAGAATGCAATGCTCACGGGACCTCCCCTGTCCCCTGTACATGTGTGCGTGACCCCCCTGCATGTGCCTCTCACCTCTGTGCATGCACACACATCTTCCACGCATGCCCCACCCCCCACACATGTGCAGTGGATACCCGATAATCATCTGGCTGGCAGGAGGCATGCATGCATGCTCAGTGCGCCTGTGTGCCAGCAGAGGTGGCTCTGTTTGCTACTTCCGGCATACGTTCCATAGGTTCGCCATCACGGGTATAGGTCTCATGCTTGAGGAAGGGATTTGACTAGAAGATCTCCAAGGTTTTTCCCCAGCTCTATTCTTAATTTAAATTGAAATCATCTGTGATTCAACAGGTGGGCAGTAACAGAGCAAATACCTTTAGTCCAGTAAGAAAAGGACAATAGAGTCAACAAATGCAGAAGGAAAGAGGTATTACAATTTGAAACTAAAATCTTGAATTACTTCACTGAGTATTTTATAGAAATCCAAATCCTGTGAGGTAAATTTAGCTGAGAAATAATAACCAGCTTCCTTGCTCGTTCAATGCCTCCAAATCAGTGGTGGGATTCAATTTTTTTTACTATTGGTTCTGTGGGCGTGGCTTGGTGGGCGTGGCAGGGGAAGGATACTGTAAAATATCCAGTCAGAGGTGGTATTTGCCGGTTCTCCAGAACTAGTCAGAACCTGCTGAACACCAACTCTGCTCAGAATTGCAAATGGTACCATTACATTTTCTATCATGCTGAAGAGCATGGATTTCTTGAAGATGGCCTCGTAATTTTTTCCTAATCCTAGTGCTACAATACAGAGAATACAGAGGAGCATAACTGTGTGAGGTTTGAGGATTTTATATCTAAGAAGTTCATAGCACATTACTTTCTAGCTCTTATTATTGGATTGTTGTAAGAATATCAGATGACTGTTTAATTTTGGCATACTATTTTTCCCCTACTTCCTTCATCTCAATATCTTTTCTGGAATCCCTCCAAAAGAAGTTCTGTGATAGACAACTGCAATATCACCAAGGATTGTTAAATGTTATTAATCAGGACAGATGACGACAGACTTTTTTATATTACATGGAGGAGGTTTTGCTATGGCTTATAACATCTAGACTGAAGCGTAGATGTTGGTGACCCTGTAGAAGCCATTTGAGTGCACTGCATTGCTTGCTGTAGACATTCACTTCCTAACTCTGTATAAAAGATTCAACGCTGATATTCATGCTGTTTTCTGCTCGTCTCTGTCCAAGACATGGTTTAGATCTTTGAACCATAAATGTTGCCTTTGTGCTTAGAAGGAAGAGAGACAGAGAAGTGATGCTGCCTTCAAACTTTATTAAACCAAGAATAAAGGAATGAAGCTTGTGGTGATAGATGTGGTTTATGACATAAGCAGGCTGTTGTCTCCATGGGTATTAGAATAGACAAACAGCCTGGAGCAGTTACATGCTAGCCTTGTGTAGCTAGACGCTGACAAAGAAGCAGAGAGTGCAACCGTCTGTGTGTGTTTTTCATTAGCATGAAAGATGTTTGGTGACAATTTCACTGTAGATAAGACACACTGGTGGCTGTCTATCACCTTAGAAACTGTCACTCTTACACTACATTTATATGGTAGTAAAAGGACTGTTGCTCGTGCAATGGTCTAGAATACAAGTGGATATAACCAGATCTTTTTCCACCAATGACTGTGTTTGCATGTATGCACGTGTGTTTAATTTCTGTGTTAAACATATATCAAGTTTTCCACTGCAATTAGTGGACTTCACTCTTCTAATTCTGAGCTGGCAGAGTCATCTAGATTGAGGAGACCTGAATAAAACAGTTGGTTCCAATCAGGGGTGGGATTCAACCACTGTTAGTACTGGTTCGGTGATTACGTTTTACACATGCATGTACTACACCTACAGTTGTGCCACCTGGACAGCTAAAAAGCACTGCATGTGGGTGTGCAGCATTTGAAAAACCAATTTTTTACTGCTTTTTCAACCTCAGCTAGAACCAGTTCTGTGTCTGCTGCTCTTCAGAGCTACCAGTTCTATAGAGCTGGGCAGAACCAGTAGCATCCCATCCCTGGTCCCAAAGTTGAAGAGAGGCATAGCCTTGATAACACTGAGCAATAGCAATAGAACTTAGACTTATATACCGCTTCACAGTGCTTTACAGACCTCTCTAAGTGGTTTACAAAGTCAGCATATTACCTCCAATGACCTGAGCCCTCATTTTACTGACCTCGGAAGGATGGAAGGCTGATTCAACCTTGAACCTGGTTAGATT
This sequence comes from Pseudonaja textilis, assembly GCF_049901715.1. NCBI lineage: Eukaryota > Metazoa > Chordata > Lepidosauria > Squamata > Elapidae > Pseudonaja > Pseudonaja textilis. The sequence continues at coordinate 22,017,028 of NC_141993.1, forward strand.
CAAACTGTTGAATTGCTGGCAATCAGCAGTCAGCAGAAGTAGCCTGCAGTATTGCATTCTAACCACTACACCACCACCTGGGGTTTAGAAATATGTCATAAAATCAGATCCAGTGGCCTTAGACAAGAAAGTGTTGGTTGTGATTTTGGCAAATCAAAACCTTAAAGAAATTGTGATGATTTTGAATAACTCATTTTTTTCCCCCCTTTGGTCCATGAAAGTTAATCTTAGAGATTAGCTATGGCAATTTACTGTTGAACGTGGATGGAGCCAGAGACAATTTGGTGTAGCAGTTAAAAGGACTAGACTAGGAACTGTCAGACTGTGAGTTCTAATCCCATTTTGGGCACAAAACCAGCTGGGTGATCTTGGCCAGTCACTTTCTCTCAGTTCTAGGAAACAAGCAATGGGAGATAACTTAAACCTTGCCTAGAAAATTGTACGGATTTATCCAGACAATTTCCAGGAAATGATTCAAAGGCACAAGAGTATGTGTGTGTGTGTGTGGTGAGAGAGAAGGGAGGGGAGGGAGAGAGGGGAGAAAGCAAGAGGAAGAGAGAGATTTGTTGTTTAAAAATTTTAAATCTATCTTAAGGCTGAGGTGCAGAGGTGGTATTCAGCAGATTCTGACCAATTCTGGAGAACTGATAGTGGAAATTTTGAGTAGTTCAGAGAACAGGCAAATACCACATCTGACTATTCTCTGCCTCCCAAGTCCCAGCTGATCAGCTGGGTCTTCTTTTGTTGCCTTGCACTGGAGAACGGAGCTGGAAAGCAGGTTAGTGGGGTGGGGAGGGAATGGGGATTTTGTAGTAACCTTCCCCCTGGAGTGGGGAGGGAATGGGAATTTTACACTGTCCTTCCCCTGCCACGCCCACCAAGGCACACCCACAGAACCGGTAGTAAAAAAATTGGATTCCCACCACTGACAATACTGCCATTTTTCTGCTTCTCCTTCCAGAAACACTGAAATAGTGATAGAGTCTGCTGCTAATTGGGGAGATTGTGCTGAGAGGTGTGTTCTGGGGACCAGCAACAAAGCCATAGACAACTATGAGACCTTAAGGGGTGATTCTTTTATAAGGCATGTCAAGATTTTTCTAAATCAGGAATCACCTGACCACCACCCAGTCTTTCTCTTATGATTAATGTTTTGAAAATTGGCACAGAGTACAGTATAAAATATTTCAGCATCCTACCTAGCGCATTATGGGTGTCATAAGTTGAGAACCACTGATTTTGGAAAGAAATTATAGGTATTATAAAATAAAATAATAATAATGCTGGCAGCAGTATCCTCTAGATATTGTATTCTGCTGACCTTCCCGCTTAGGATCTGGCAACCAGTGAGTCCAGGTTAAAGGAATCCTTAGGCTTATTTCTGCTTCCCAGTGAAATGTATTAATCTTTGTGGTCGCCACTGTGAATACTGATTTTAATGCTTGTGCAAAGTGGTTAGAAATCCCTGGCTTTTTTGACTGTCAATCTTGTACTGTTTGGAAGGACTACTCTAATTAAAACGAAAATCTTCCCTTCCCTTCCCTAAGTGCCTCTTCAAAGCTCTTCACAGACAAATCACCCTAATGCAGGGTCATCCACAAAGGAAACCAAACAATCTTTATTTTGAACTTCCCGCCTGAAAGCAAATGAAGGATTTTGTTGTTGTTTTGCTGTGTTTCCTAACTTTGCCTCGGCTAATTAAAGAGCAGTTTAGCCCTTTACACTTTGAAGTTTCTATTCAGGACCTCTCCAACATTAAGTCAACAAAAGGCAAGTATTTAGGCAGCCAGTGGCTCTCTAGTCCCTTTTTGGCAGCCTAATTAAAGTAATTATTTTATACCAGGCTTCATCCATGTAACGTTGCCTTGTAATAATTGAAATTGTGTGCATGCTTTAGGAGGACTGTTTGACGCCAATGAGGAGACAGTGCTGCTCTCCTAGCATCAAAGTCAAAAGTGGAGGATGTCATTCCCCTATCTGGTTATTAACCATACCATAGCAGAGGTGTTATCTCTGCTTAAGTGGGCAGGATATATCCCTACCCAGCCAGTATTGCTAAAGGATTGGTGGGGGGGAGGGTAATGGGCAGGGAGAGAACCTTATAGCTTTGACGCACTGCTTTTTTGCGACAGGCCTTTGAAGCAATCCAAGTTTTGTTTGTTGGCTTGTTATCAATGGATTGATTTCTTAATGCTGTAGAATTAGCGGTTCCCAGATGCAAACGGCATTTTGAAATCTGGAATAATTGAGGGAAGGGAGACAAATTTCTTCCCATTGTCATTCCTGGGGCCCCTTTAATGTCTCAAGATTTTATTTTTATTTTTAAATCCCAAATGGCATCTTCACAAGGTAGCCCATTTCAAAGGACACAGCTCTAATTCAAACGGGATCCAATCCTACCCTGTTGTAACATTTAAATGACAATTAGTTTTAGTCGGCTATTGTAATTTTAGAAAGTTTCCTTGCCTTTCATTGACATATCAAAAGTATACCATTTGGGGAAAATCAGAATCAAAAGAAATGTTCTTAATTATCATTAAGAGTTTGGAAAACAGTGCTTCCCATTACTTTGAAGTTCTGAGAGGCTGGCAAGTCTTATTAAAGCCAAGAAGGGTCCTGATATTAGTGAAATGGTAAATTACAAGTCCTATTAAAAAGAAGAGTTTAACCACTTCTGGAAAAACTCTCTGTCCATGATTCTGACTTCAGTAATTAATCATACAGTTAATCTGAGCTTCACTAGCACTAATAATAGGGGGGCTTGATATTTAATCTTTGCTGGCTTGTGAAAATAAATAATATCTGTTCAAAGTGCTGAGCCTCCACTATTGTTAATGGTGCCGGCAGGTCTACAGAGCTCAGATTTAACGCTAATACACCCTACATTCTCTCAAACTTCTCTCCAGTGTGACACCCAAAAGGGAACAGAGAAAAGCCAGTATATCTTGACCAGAGATACAATAGGATGTTATACATTGCAAAGAGTATGGATAGTGCAAAAATCTTAATTTTTTTTAACTGCATTTTTTAAAAAAATGGTCATATGGGTATGGAGAACAATCTAGAACACAAGTATGTTTGATAGAAAATGCTTTTCCTGAATTAAAACCTATGATTCATGTAGCATGAAAATCACTTTCCAGGGAACAAAACAAAATGCATTCTCGCAATTATATAGTAGAAGTTGTACATTTAATTCTACAGAGATAGATATTTTATCTTGTCCAAAGTGATGTCTTTCACAGTTAATAACTCTAAGTTATGATAGGTAAACAATATTATCTTCATGAAAATGTAGGAAGAAGAATATCTGAAATATAAGAAAACCATGTTATGGAAAACTGGAGATAATTATTAAGAAAATGAGTCCTATTTCCATGTGGCCGTTGATTGCCTATATTTTGGTATATGAGTTTCAAATATTATGCCAGCAGACTTCTATAAAGAAATGGGAATATTAAATGGATGATACATTATCATTTTAACATGTGTACATTTTCACAATTTTGGTTGTATTGAGGGAAAATTCTGGAAATAGAATCCAATACATTTGAGACAACAAGCTGCAGAAGATTTATGCACCTTATACAATTATAAATTCAACAATACAATAACAAGTATGTAAGACATTTTAGTAAGTTACTACACTGTGGGTGTATAGTGTATAAAAGCCAATCTTTCAGTACATACTTTATAATTTTGGTATTTTGATAAAACCTTTCCTATGTAAAATGTTAGATGGATCTAAATATAAACTAATCAAATAATCAATTGTCATTTATTTGAATGTCATCTTTTGAAATCATTTTTATGATATAGCACAGTAATAACACTACTGATACTGTTTAATGAAAAGTGGCAGACCAGTCTCTTCTTGAAAGTCTCAAGCGATGAAGCTCCCACAATTCCCGAAGGCAAGCTGTTCCACTGGTTGATTGTTCTCACTGTCAGAAAATTTCTCCTCATTTCTAGTTTGAATCTCTCCTTGATCAGTTTCTATCCATTATTCCTTGCCTGGTCTTCAGGTGTCTTGGAAAATAGATTGACCCCTTCCTCTATGTGGCACCCCCTCAAATACTGGAACACTGCTATCATGTCTCCCCTGGTCCTTCTCTTCACTTAGACTAGCCATGCCCACTTCCTGCAACGGTTCATTGTATGTTTTAGCCTCCAGTCCCCTAATCATCATGGTTGCTCTTCTCTGCACTTTTTCTAAAATCTCAACATTTTTTTCATAGTGTGGTGCCCAAAAGTGGATGCAGTATTCTAGATGTGGTCTTACTAAGGCTTTATAGAGTGGTGGGCTTTGATCATGTGGTTGCTGCTGTCATTTTTAAAAAATTCCCATCCATAGATGCTCCAGAGACATATTGGTCTATGCATACCAATCAGCAATTAATAAAACTATAGGAAGGAATTGCACCTGTTCTTATCTTTTCAAACATGCATGAATTACTCTTTAGCCCAGTATCTATAATCCATTACCCAAAAAATTAATTAAATTAAAAATAATTCATAACAAACTGCAGAATATCACAATGGAATTTTAAAAGAGGTTTCCTATTTCTAATGCTCATGTGGAGCCTCTATGGATTGTGATTTAATTCTGTTTTAGAAGTGAATCTATTATGAAATAATGATCTGCTCATTAAAACAATGCCTGATAATAATTTGTATGAACTATGGAAATAAAAGCAACAAATGAATGAAAGCTTGTGATAGGAAGAAGACTGGTAGACTGAGGTCAAGGCATAGATTTATGGATTTTCCCCTTAAGCTGCCTTTAAGTGGAAGCTTTGATAAGGAACATCTGATTTCAATTATCATTAGCTCTGTGTGGTTTCCACTCTGGAACATGAGATTTTTTGAAAGCAGAGATGTCACTCTCCTAAAGCCTTTTATGTCTTCCATTAAGAATTTTGGAGGGGAATAAAGCAGCAATTAAATATAATCCAAATATACATAGTAAGAAAATATAAACATATGCAAATGAAACGTAAATTAATATATGATTAAGATGTAGAGCACCTTCCATCAATTTTCAGTTGTCGCCTGTCTTTCCAAACAAATAAACAAAACAAAAAGTCAACTTTATTTTAATCCATCTGGGGTCCAAAGCCTAGGCTTTAATGAGATAGTACAGAACAAGAGTTTTTAGACTAGACCTACTCCAAACCAGACATTTGGAAATTTAAGAAAGAAACATATCACAGTCCATGTACACAATTCTGATTGTTTTGTTTTTCAGAAGCATCATAATTAAAATAAGCCAAACTATACAATATAAAATTGAAAATATAAAGTATGAATTTAAAATATACACAGGTTAAATAGATCTTGCCCAGAAACTAGCAACATTCATTGTGTTCTGTTGCATTGCCATGAGGTCTTCAAATGGGCACTGATCAAGACACAAAGGATAGGTATACATATGTATTATTATCTTCAAGCCACCATAATCTCAAAGTCACTAGATAGTGCCAATTGTTCAGAATATCTCTGGAACTTGTTGCACTTGTGTACACTCTATTCAATGATTTCCATACTTCCCAGCTTTTACCAGACTCAGGTGCCAGCTCGTCTGTTTACTCCATCAATTGTTGGTTCTCTGTAGCTTTCCATAGATCCTTTCTGCTTTTAAATTCTTCAAAGTCTTCCATCAACCTAAGTATCTTAATCTCTGATGAACTGCTTGTAGGTGTCAGTCATGGAAGCCATATTTTATTTAGAAGCTTCGAGGCTTCCACAGTTAGTGCCTGGGAATTTGGGAGGGGGATTTCTTAGTGAGTAGAAGAATAGACTCAGCAACATTCTTTCTTAGAAGTCAAGGACAAGTCACCCTGCACCTGGAGAAGAGTGTCTGGAGGAATGGCTCCAGTTGGGACAATGTTTGATTGGGCCATGTGATGGACTGATGGGTGCAGGGGATAGATCTTTGATTTCTCTTGAGGAAGGGAAAAATCTGGAATTCTAGGATTCAGGTTTTCCCAGATGTGCCAATATGACTAATAAATTCTTACTTGGATGAACTTTGTGTCTGAGTGCTGAATGGAAATGAGGACAATTGGATAATTGGAACTCTGACAGTAGGCCATAGAGAGGATGTTGTCTAGTTCAGCGATCCCCAACCCCTGGTCCATGAACTGACACCTGTCCGTGGCATGCCAGAAACAAGGCCATGCAAATAAGCAAAGTCCATCCATGGAATACAGGCATCCCACGAAACCACATGCCCCTCCAGTCCACAGAAAAACCTCTCTCCATGGAACTGGTCCCTGGCGCCCAAAACATTGGGGACTGCTGGTCTAGTTTTTGATGGTTTAAACCTCTTTCGGTGTGCTGATGATTCAATGATAACTGATGGAATAAATTTACTGCCCTAATCATCCAGTTTTCTATGAGCAAGATTTAGCTGATATTTTAATTAACTACATGGAGAAACAGTCAGTCATGTGAGCCTTTTCTATTCCACCTCAATTATTCAAATCAAATTAAATAATTGCTCACCACCATCAGCAGAAATTATCTTCCCATCTTTAGGTATTACTAGTTCCCTTTTTATTTGATCGGTGTAGGATGTTAGGCGTCGATTCCTAAATTAAGTTTTTGGCAGCTCCTGTGGATGCCTCTATTCAGTGCTAAATACATAGGTTTTCAATTTCTTATGAGGAGCTGTGACCAAATTTGTTTAATATTTCTATCAGTATTATGACAGCAGCTTACATAAGTGGTTATATTATTTCTCTGCAATTCTACAAACAAAGGCATCCAGGCGGATTAAACACAGTATCTGACTTGGAACAGAAAGGTGTTCAGTTCAATAGGACAGGCATAGATTGCTTGACCCAAAGAGAACAAAACTGGAGGCAGAACTAAGCTTCCCTCCTTTCCAAGTTTAATTTTAAGTAGTTAAGATTCCTTCCTGATACTGATAATGTAGTCTTCTAATTTTTCAGGAAATATTTTTCAAAAAATAAAGGAATGGCAGATGATAATTATTTTAATCCTTCCTCCCTCCCTCCCTCCCTCTTATTTCTGTTCTACTTTCCCTGCTATTATCTTTATATATATATATGAAAGCCAATTGGTAATTTTATAAAATCCAATTTCTCTTCTGCCATCTCTCATCATAGCTAAAGTTGATGACTACTATCTGCATTCCTGTGGGAGGTAATATAGAAGTATCCCTTTTCAACAGTACTTCTGTCCATGTGGAGATCACTCTATGGAATCTCCAAGAGTAAAGAAGCCATTAGCTTCTTTCATGGTCTCTCTATAGGGAATTCCAGAAGTTAATGAATCTTTACGTTAGTTTGAAGAACTACCCTGATAGAGAATGCAAGGTTCATCCGTCACTGATTCTAATTGACCAGGTCTTGACTTTATTTTTCCAGATCATCTGATTTTGTGCTTCCGTTTGTTATATCAGCCCCATCTTTAGTTGAAGTTTAGCTCACATTTTTGGTGCCTGCCATTGCTATTCTGTTCTACAGTTACTACTATCATTTTATTGCATCTCTTGTCTTTTTTAAAGGGTTATTATTAATAATAACAGGTTTATATATTTTATCATCCTTTCTGGCCTGAAAGTCATAATAAAAGTTGTAATTCCTGGGTTTGAGTACAAGCTTAACTTTCCTTGTCTAAAGAGCTCTACAAGACGCGTCTTCTATATGCTGCAATATTCAAAAAAGGTTCCTTACCAATTAGTGTTCCCAGCTGGAACAAAAGTGATGTCATAATCCTCTTGGAGACTATTTTATAACTGTTGATCTGATCTTTTAATCTTCTATACCAGGTTATAAAGACCCATTTACATTCTACAGCTTTTCTTCCTTCAGGTCATTTTGTGGACATGCGATTTTGGTATCGAAAGTTAATTTCTTACTTTAAAATATAACTTCAGAAGAGTGCCACAGGGTGGTGCATAAGTGCCACGCTTATGTCTTCTTTGCTTTCACCATGAATCTCAATCTCTCTCTCTCTCCTTTGTCTTTCTCTCTGTCTGTCTGTCCATCCGTCCCTCCCTCCCTCCCTCTCTCTCTCTCTCACACACACATATACGCACACAAACACAGAGGCTTCTTTATAAATTCTGCCAAGGGAAAAAGGCATTTGCGGCATGGAAAGGTTGTCATGAATAATGCAAATGGAGAATTTAGCATCCCAAGGTTCATGTTACCTATCAGTCAATCAGGCAAGAAAGAAAATCGTCGAGGTTTTGAGCGCTGAACTTCATGGCTTGTAGATGAATCCAATCAGCAATCAGCTGCTGCAAGAACAACTTTTTGAAGACTGAAAAATAAAATGAAAAATAAAAACAAGGGTGTGCCCTTAAGTGCCCTCAGCATTTGGAAACATTTTGTTCTGCTAGACAATAAGGAAGGGTGTAATACTGTAAGTATCAAGCAGACTCTTTCAAATATAGTTTTTCTTTACATATTAGGTTTGGGGAGTGAATATCTTTTAATAGCTTCCGCAGTTGTGAGCCCTCTGAGGGAGTCCAGACAAGCATAAACCTTGAATACAGGTAGTCGTTGACTTACGAACCCAATTTGTGCCTGCTCAACCAACAATCTTAGTAGCTGTAAAATTGAATGTATGTTCCTGTTTATTACAATGTGAGTGTCCACCCTGAAGCTGACCTGGCCTGAAGCCATCTTGGAGCTTCAGTGTTGCCACACTGGAGCGATGGATAGGGGGTGGGGATTAGAGATAGCTGGGGTTGTATAGTAAAAACAAAACATTTTCCTTTGGAAACCAAGGACGTTCTCACACCTGGCCAGAGGAAGGAGGAGGGATCTCACCAGATCAGTGGATGCTGCTTTGATTGGGCCATGTGACTGATTATTTGGGATTGAGGGGAAACTTTTACATTTAATTAGGTGAAAACCAACTCTGAAGGGTCCCTTGGCACAGATTTGTGCCAATTTGATAATTCCAATGAAGTTACTCTTATCCTTATTCCACTTGCCTCGGAGTTTTTGCTTGTGTATGGATCTATTCTTTGGAATCTTGACAGTGAGGCCACCAATGAATCTGGGTCTCCTCGTCTGACTGCTCGCTTGTGTTCTTGCAACCTCATGGCTATCTTCCTCTCCATCTGTCCTACATTTCTGTAGTGGATGATTTACTCTGTATCAAAGGTATCACAGGCAGACAGACAGACAGACAGACAGAGAAAGAGATGGGGGGAGAGAGATGATGATGGATGGATGGATAGAGAGAGGGGGGAGGGAGATGATGAGAGAGAGAGAGAGAGAAAGAGAGGGAGGGAGAGAGGGAGGGAGAGAGATGATGATGGATGGATAGATGGAGAGAGAGAGAGAGAGAGAAAGAAAGAAAGAAAGAAAGAAAAAAAGAAAGAAAGAGAGAGAAAGAGAGAGAGGGAGAGAGAGATATGACGATGGATGAAGGATGGGTGGGTGGGTAGATAGATAGAGAGCTAGATAGATAGAAAGATAGATGGAAGATAAGATAGATAGATAGAAGATAGATAGATGGCTTTTCATTGCTCAAAGTAGTTTTGGCCAGTATTATGCAAATTGGAATATGGGAAAAAATAACGTATCTATGCCTCTACTTTGACACTATCTTCTCCATAAAGGAGTCTTAAAATTGGCCTTCAGTTAGCCTTAACATTTGCTTCAACTTTCTTGTCACATACACATGAAACCAAATCAAACCATTTCTTTTCTACCCTATTTTATTTCTCCATACAATTTCCACCCATTCAACGCACAAAACAAATGCATTAAGGGTTGTTTCTACTAAGCTAGTTTTCTGCCTTAGAACCAGAAGTGATGTTAGAGAACATATGCAGTCCAGGTTTTTTATTCCGATTTATATCTAATAACTTGCTGTATGTTTTTATTTTTTAAATCTCAGCTTCATTAACTCCAAATGAAAATAAAACTGGTTTTAGGAATTCTATTAAAATATTTCCAGATCATTGCACAACCATGTGCCCACACAGCAATACAGAATGTAGTTTATCTGTGGTAGGTAGCAAGGTATCTGAGATTATGGCATGAGAAATATTAATTTAATTTGATGAGCAATATGCCCTTCATTTGATACAGGGGCTAAAGGCACTGGGCTAGAAACTGAGGCATCATGAGTTCTTTAGGTACAAAGTTAGCTGCGTAGTTCCAAGCCTGTTATTCTTGTTAAGAATGACAATCTCAAAACTGGAAGCAATGACAAACCACTCCTAAAATCTTGCCAAGAAAACTTCAGGGTCTAGTCCAGATGGTTGCCAGTAGTGAAGGCTAAATGAATGACTACCATAAACACAAAAACAAAGCCACACCCTAATATATCTTCCATAAGAAAAAAAGATTGTATTTTTATATCACTCTGCTAAACAAATAATTCCCTCAACACTTTCAAACTTTTACTAAAGTCTGTATTACTATTACTATTAATCCTCACATTGTCCCTTTCACCAATTTCCTCCCACTTACGACTATATGACTGTAACTCGTCACTTTATCCTATCCTTTATACTGACTGTTTCCTAGTATGATTGGATTGCTTATTGTACCCTATGACTATTATTAAGTGTTGTACCTTATGATTCGACTCTTGATGAATGTATCTTTTATGTACACTGAGAGCATTTGCACCGACAAATTCCATGTGTGTCCAATCACACTTGGCCAATAAAGAATTCTATTCTATTCTATTATATATTTATAAATACAGTATATAAGAAAACAAAACAAATGTCCGAAAGGCATTAATTTCTTAATACATTTCTTGTCATTTTTAAGACATTTATATGTAAGGTAGCATGCACTATTCATAGCTATGTTGCATCCAGTGTCCTAAAACAACTATTATATTCTCTTGAAGTAATAATGATGATGAACCTGGTAATAAGTTGCATATTTTACAATTTTTAAAAAAATAGAAAGTGGAGGAAAATGGATGTGAAAAAAGAAATAATGTCATTTATATTCTTTATTACAGATTATACATTAATTATGTTCAGGCATGTCTTATTTGACATACCAGAATTAACTATAAATCTTATCCACTAATTTGGTATTTCCTAAAATTAAAATGTGCTTTTTAAGATTTCCTTACAAAACATAGAAATTCAGCCCATCAAACTGCTAGGGAATAGTGGTAAACATGTTTGTCACACATGAAAGAATTTAACCTTTATTCTGTTTTATTCTCGTAGAACAATTTTCCAGTAATTTGGCCTTGCAAGAGCTGGAATTGCATTCTCCAAGTAGGAACACTTTGATGTTGCGCGGACAATGAAGTCTAACGTGTCATTTTAAAGTTGTATATGATAAATAATAAAATGTTTCTTCCAGCACTCATGGTTCTTACTGATCTGACAGCTTCTATCTTTGGCAGTTCTTGCTGATGCACAATTTCTAAAATGAGACCTATTGGGGTGGACAGTCAGCTATGCTGTTTTGGGAAAAATCTTGTCAAATTGGCTCCAGCTAGATTAAATAGATAAGGAGAAAGAGACAGGATTCAAGACAAAGACAAAGGGGAAGAAAAGGGCAGAGTCAAAAGAGAACAAGAAGCTTGAAGAAAGTATTAGACAGAGAATGGGCAATGACACTGTCACTTCAGTAGAATTGGTCTTCTACAGTAAAATCTTGAGCAGGAAAGGAGAACCCAGAATCACCTTGAAGGGGAGATGGGTGGCATAAAAATTGAATAATAATTTAATATCACTTGTGGGGGGGGGGAAGAGTGTAAAGTGGAATCTAAGTAGGTTCCCATTTCAGGTTTGCATAGGATCATTCATAAAATAGCTTTAATCAAAATTAAAAATAAGTACTGTTATTGATCCAATACACATTTTGGTAGTGCAAAAGATTATCTAGATGCATTCAGCTGGTTTTCAGGCTGGGATTCAATCTGGAGACAGCCTTGCTTGCACTTGTGGAGCATTTGTGCAAGAGCTGGCTAGAGCTGGTCCATCCATCCATCCCTCCCTCCCTCCCTCCATCCATCCATCCTTGTACTCCTTGATTTCTCAATGACTTTTGATGCCATCAACCACATTCTCTTTCTGGGTTGGCTAAGAGATTGGAAATAGGACAAACTCTTTTATAATAGTTCTCTTTCTTCTTTCTTGGCCAGTTCCTGTAGGTCTCCAGGGATAAACTAGATAAAAAGGAGGACCTAATTCTATTTAATTGTAAAGTTACATTGACAGAATCTTGCAAATCTGAAAATATATATCTTCTTTCTCCTTTACAGGTTGAGAAACTAGGAGGGTTCTTTCTGAGTCTCTTCTCTTGTCTACTATCCAATTGCAGACTATTCTATCTCTTATCTGACCATTCCCTTGACAGCATCTCTCCGCTCAGTCTCCCAAGGTCTTTTTTAACATACCATTACACTTCTAGTCAGTGTTGGCAGGGAGGGAGTATGTTTACTCCTAGGAGGCTCCTTTTGTGGGGTGCCATAGGGCTCAATATTATTTTCCTTCTTGTTTAACATCTACATGAAACCTCTAGGTGAGGTCATCTGTTAGTTTGGGATATGGTATTATCAATAGACTGATGATTCTCAACTATAGCTTTCAACTCCAGGCTGGCCAAGAGAGGTTATGAAGGTCCTGTCCCAATGCCTATAGGCTATGTGAGCCTGGATGAGAAGCAATCAACTCCAATTCAACCCTACCAAGACTGAGTGGCTGGAGTTATTATCCAGCAATTTTCCATTTTAATCTTAGATGGGGTCCACTTGGATGGTGCACACTCTGGAAGAGCAGGTGACAGCTGCAACTAAGAAGGCTTTTGCACACCTCCATCTTATCCACCAGTTGTACCTTTACTTGAATTGGGAGGCTCTTTGTACAGTCACTCATGCTTTAATCACCTCACATCTCAACTATTGCAATGCATTCTATATGGGACTGTTCCTGAAGACCCTTGTCATATAATACCCACAAATAGGAAAACATTCTTCCAGGGTAGAATTTTCATAAGAACATATCAGGAGATATATCATAGAAAACAGTTACATGAAGCATATGCAAAAGGAATATCAAACGTGAGCAATGTGAATTAAAGTAAAGTTGAAATCATCAAGGCAAAAAGGATGGGTGTTTTAAAATGAGCCTTTTTAAGAACTGGATTTAGATGGACCAGACTGGACCAGTTCTAATTCAGATGATTACCTAGTATAATCTTCACAGCATGAGTTCAAAAGAATGGAATGGAAATGTTACTCAAAAAAAGATATATGTTCAGCTCATGTTTAATCTAATTCATGATTGGATCATATCTACTGTATTACTATTAGTAGATATATGTCAGGTTTGTTGTTACACAAACATATTTACTGTACTTGTCATAGAACAAAAAAGAATGGAGGTCAACATTGGCTGAATAATTCATTGACTGAACAATCAACAACAACAGGAAAGGCAGAATATTATTCTAGTCAAAACGCAAGTTTAAATAAAAAATGAGAGACCTGTGTGAGGTTATCATTTTTGTGAGAATGCATTTTTACCATTTTATTTTTGCCAGTTCTGAGAAAGGTCTGTCTTGATTCAATCAAGAATGGATAAGATATCAGAGGATAACCTTTATTTTGATCCAAACAAGAATGAAAAAAAATGTTAATGGAATAAGTGTCCTGCTAGGACAAACTTTGCCAATTCTGTAGCTTATAGTAAAGGAATGGGGTCTGGGAAGTGAGGATTTGTGATTAAGCAACTTTTGAATATGCATGGAGAAGAAGATGTTCTTTATTATGTTTTACATAGCTAGCCTACTGCAGAAGATATTAAGGGATTCTACAATGGATGATAAGAGCTATTGGATGCAGGTTCTAGAGTTATCACTAATGGGTGGCAGGATACAGGGACAGATTAATAGTTTTGCAAAGAGACTTATATTGTTGCTTCAGTCAACACCAGACTGTACCTGTGAAGATTTCCAGAAGAACAGTGGAATCTAACAGAAAATATAATCAAATGGAGAAGTATCAAGTGCACATTGTGACTGAATGATTGGTGTCAGATGTATAGGTTCAATTTAGAAAATTATAGAGAATAGGTATGCCAGTAAAATATGACCTGGAAAATATATAATCATATACTCAACTTAAGAGACAAATTCAGGATTCTTAATTTATACCAGAGAGCCATAAAAAGAGATTCTAGAGACTGTGAAAATCAAGTAAGAAAAGCAAAGCTCAAAATCTCCAAGAGAAAAAGAATCAATTTCAGACGATTATTATGATAGCTAGGAAAAGAGAAAGAACAAAACACAGAACACTAAATTATCACTCCTGATACCTTAATCAAGAAAGTCAGCAAATAGAAGTATGTAACTAGATTTTTTAATGAGTTCTTTTAAAGGTGGTTTTAAAAAAATCACAGGGAATTTTACAGCTAAGATAGGACTGGCCAATCCTAATCACAGAGGAGATAAGATAGAAGCAAATTGGACTAAAGTAGGATGAAAGATCAGGGGGAAACCCCAAATGAATGGGATTATAGAAAAAGATTTAGAGAGACAGAATATATTCAGAAACTGATTGAATAGACAACTGTGAAATAGGAGAGCACTGGCACAGCAAACTATTTAAAGCTGCAAAGAAGAGACAATTACAATAATAAATTTATGTCAACAGTATGGACATAACACTATACAGCTCAGAAATTAGACAAAGCCAAGGTACATGCCTACACCAAAAAAATGAGATGCTGGAGAATATGCAAATTACAGGATCACTCCACTAATTCCTCCAGCAAGGAAAGATTTGTTTAAGATCTTTTTTTTTTAAAAAAAGAGCTATGAATAAAGAAAGACAAATTTCAGCAAAGACAGAGGCCATAGGGTCAGATAGTTAATGTAAAATGGATGATGGTATAAGAAAATGTACCTTCTTTTCACAGACTACAGTTCCAGTGTGGAGTTTATTAAGGATAATGGACATCTTGATTATTCTGAAGTTGCTGTAAGAACTAAATTTAGAGAAAGAATGGTACAGAGGAAGAAGGCAGGGAGATACAGGTAGTTTTCAACTTACAACAGTTCATTTAGTGACTGTTGAAAATTACAACGGCACTGAAAAAGGTGTTGACCATTTTTCACACTTACAAGCTGTTGTAAGAAAGATTGTAAAATGGGGAAAAATTCACTTAACAAAATTGTCACTTAACAACAGAAATTTGGGACACAACTGTGGCAGTAAGATGAAGTCTACCTACAATGCACGATGAATAATGTCATCAGATCTCTTTAAGATCGATAGTATATTCTAAACTCAGGATTAAAAGAGTTGAATTAAAATAGAAGGTCAAAATACAAATAGTTTGAGAAATACAAGTAACATCCTTTATTGATGTAGCCCAGCTCATTATGAGAGTTAAGAAACCCAAAGTTTAAAATATGGATTAATTTTGTTAAGATAACAAAAGTAATATCAGTATACATGCTTATTGGATTTACAGTTGTTTCCTTGTGGTTCAAGGCAGTAAAGGGAAGGCTTGTCTAGGAAGAAAGGCAATAATAAGTAACTTTCGTGAAAGATAAGAATGTTTCAATAACATCAAAGTTCAGTGTAATTAATGCAATGGCCTTCCTGATAGAATGTACAACATGAAAGCTAGACATCAAAAAAGGGTGGGAGAAGATATTTTGAATTATGGACCTGGAACTGGATAGTAAATGTGTCATGGACTGTAACAAGAACTAATTACTCAATCTCATACCAAATAACTTTCAAAAGATAATCAGGAAGCAGAAACTCATATGTTTTGAAAATCTGAAGAAAAAAGTGATGAATTATATATTACAAAATTGAGAGAAGACCACAAATAAGGTGGATGGAAGGGATCAAAGAGGTTGATGGAATGTCCTTGAAGGAACTGTGATTTATCCCTAAGTAGAGTATTTGAGCGCAAAATCATGAGCAGTCAATAGCAACCCAATGGTTCTTGACTAACTATGATTGTAAAGTTTCATAGGATACACACAAATACAAATAACAGAGAACCTTCTCAAAAATTCTACCTAAGTATTTGTCCCCAGGCTACAAATTAACTAAATTAAACTAAAGAATTGATTTCAATAAAAGTAGTTATTTCCAATTTCTAAGAATAATGTACCCTTCAGATTCTCACAAATCAGTTTTCAAAAGACAGGTTTATTTTTTGAAAGTTATTACATTTTCTTCTTCTTCCATCTCTAGCATTCAAAAGTTCTAAATTGGCAAATGTAAATTACTTCAGACTGGGTTTTAATAAGCATTCCTGTCGAGAGACAACATTTAAGTTCATCCTCTGGGTAATTGCAGTCAAACATTAAAGATTGTTTCATTAAGATCCTTAATTCAACTTTAAAACAGCAATGAATGTTGTAGCTATAAGCCTTTCCTTAAACACGAAACAATTTAATGCACTATGGACATTTCATGGACTGAAGAGTCAATTTCTCAGTGAATGAAGGATTTTTGTCAACTAGCAGCTGCATGTTCATACATAACTGTAGCAGTGGTGGTATGCTGCTAGTTCGCACTGGTTCGCACCGGTTCTAGTGATCCGGTAGTGCCCGTCAGCAGTTGGTCCCGCCCACCTGCCCATGTCCTTTCCTGCTCTATATTTCCTTTTTTTGTAGCTCAGCTGATAGGCCAGCAGTGCGGATCGCCGTGCCTCAGCTGTTTTACTCATTGGCGCTGACGGTAAGTTTTCATGCTTTAAATTGCACATTTTAGAACACTCCGCACGTGCCCCACAGAACCATAGTAAAACATTTTGAATTCCACCACTGAACTGTAGGTTAAATACAGGTAGTCCTTGACTTAGGACCATAACTGAGCCCAAAACTTCTACTGTTAAGTGAGACATTTGTTAAGTGAGTTTTGCCCTGTTTTATGACCTTTCTTACCTCAATTATTAAGTGAATCACTGAGGTTAAGTTAGTAACTGTTTTAAAGTGAATCTGGCTTCTTCATTGTCTTTGCTTGTCAAGAAGGTCTCTCATCTCTCATTTATATTTATCATCTGTCATCTATCATCTATATCTATCTATCATCTATATCTATCATCTACATGACCCCGGGACACAGCAACTGCCATAAATTTGAGTTAGTTGCCAAGCATCTGAATTTTGATCATGTGATCGTGAGGATCCTGCAATGGCCATGTGAAAAATGATTGTAAGTCACTTTTTTCAGTGCAGTTGTAACTTTGAATAGTTACTGTTCAAAGTTACAACAATTAGAGGACTACCTGTGTAACAAATTCCACTTTTCTTGATGATGCTGATACTTTTGCTTTTATCATTTTGTATGGTATGGTATGGTATATTGTAGGATAGTATGTATAGTATGTATAATAGCAGCCCCCAAACCCTTGGGCACCAGGGACTGGTTCTGTGGAGAGAGGTTTTCCTGTGGACTAGAGGGGGTGTGGTTTCACATGCTGCTTCCACAGACCAGGGGTTGGGAACCCCTGTAGTATAGTGTTGTGAAATGTAGTGTAGTGCAGTGTAGGGTAGTGTACCATAGCATAGCATAGTTCATTGGGTTGGAGGGGAACTTGGAGGTCTTTTCGTCCAGGGGTTGCCAACCTTTTGAACCTCAGGGACCACCAAACTCATAATTTTTAATCCTGGGGACCACTAATATGAATTTTGACTGACGGTGGCTTGCTGACGTCGGTGGGAGAGAGAGGGGGAGAGAGAGAAAGAATACCCCTCTCTCTCTCTCTCTCTCTCTCTCACACACACACACACACACACACACACACACAAACACACAGAGATCCCTTACACATCCCACCCCCTCCAAGGCAGCCACATTCCTGCTTTTGATCTCTGTTCTCGGGGGGAGAGGGAGAGAGAGATCCGATCTAACACAGAGATCCCTCATACACACACACACTGTCTCTCCAAGGCAGCCTAACCTGCTAACATTCCTAACCTGCTTAGAAGAAGAAAAAAGCAGAAGGAAGTATCCCAGTGGCCAGGCAAGTTCCTCCCTTTCCCCCACTCCCCTCACTACCTCATGTTGTTCCGATGCAAGCCTTGTGTTCCCGTGGGCCAACCATGTGGGTGGCTCAGTCTTGTGTTCCCACATAGCCTGGGTTAATTGCTTTGGGGGGTGTTCTGGCGGTAATATTTCTCGGTGGAGCACCAATTTTTTCTCGCAGGCAACCAGTGGACCACTGGTTGATGACCACTGTTTTAGTCCAATCCCCCTGGCCAGGAGACCATGAAGCTGCTGAAGATAAGAAACCACTGGTCTAATGAGTATAGGGTAGCATAGAGTAGCATGGCATGGCATGTCATGACATGGCATGGCATGGCATGGTGCGGCACGGAATGGCATGGCATGGCACAGCACAGCATAGCGTAGTGTAGCGTAGTGTACATAGCGTAGCATAGCATTATATTCAGTTCCATTTCTAGAACCACTGGTAGTACTGATTCCTGCCTTTATCAGCATACAAAACAACTATGCAATGTGCTTCATGTGGATCTGCCTTTAACAATGATTTGGAAGCTGTACTTGATGTAGAATACAGCAGCCCAGAGTCAGGTCCTATCACTGCAGAATAGCCATAGTTTTGTAATCAGGTTATCATCTCTAAAGCCCTAATGGCACAAAGCCGGATTTTTTTCCCCCAGGGATCACTTTTTCCACACTCTGCCAAAGCAGCTAGAGAGAACTTGCTTCATATTACAGTATGCCCTTACCTGAAGTGAGGTGAAGTGATCTTAGAGATGTCCTTGATAATCCATTTCTGGCCTTTAGAAAACTTCTTAAAATGTTAGGTGAGCTTTGGGGGTGGGGGGTTCCATACTGAGTGAAAATGAAGGATACCATCAGATTTTATTCTGCATTTTGAATTATTTTACTGGGGTGATGTTGCTGATTATTTTGATCACTATACAAAGTTGTTTGTGATTTGGGCAACCTAGAAACATTATAAGTAAATAAAGAAATCTTTGCAGGTTTTCAATTTCAGCAGGAGGTTCCCACCTTCATTGTTAGCCAAAAAAATACAATTTTTTTTTGATGGAACAACAAAAAGCATTAGTTTAATTGCATTTTTTATATCAAGGGGCTAATAATGTGAACTACCTTTAAGAGACTAGTTGAACGGGAAAAGGTAATAAGAAAAAGCCTTTGCTTGCTAAGAACTGAGAAAACAATATGTTAAAGCAAAAGGAATAAAAGCCATCAATTATTTCAAAATGTAGTGAATTATCCTTGCAATGTACAATGAATGGATTGGTATACAGTACATTCATTCCAATTATAATAATGATCCAGGTGTTATCTTTGCTAGCAGACCTGTCACACTCATAAAAACAGCATTTTGCATTAAAATCTCTTCTCGTATTTAGTTATATTCTTTTTGATGGTATATAACTTGATTTTTTTCATAAAACATAAAATTAAAAACTAACAAAGGAAAATAAATTGTCAGAGAGAAAAGGATAAGAAAGAGAGATTGTAGAAAAAGCAAAAACTATAGAAAGAAACAAAGGTGTAGACAGAAAGTTATTTCTGCCTTCTTTTACAGTTTAGTTTAGTTTTCTTTATTGATTAGCCCTTGGGCCATATCAAAGTGCAGAGTTCCGGAGTTTTATTACTAAAATCTGATAAAAACAATCTAAAATGGAATTGGATAAAATACAATTTAAAATGAAATTGGAATAAAATATGATTTAAAATGAAATTGGAATAAAATACAATAATTTTATATATAGATAAATAAAATATGATAAAATTATATTTCAGTGTCACCCCTACAATCTACCCCAATCAGTCCTGCATATGCATATCTCAACCAAACCATTTTGCTCAAGTCCTGTGCTATGTTAAATGTTATTTTCAGATTCTGGCTGCACATAAGATAAGTTGTTTTGATATGAGGATCCCAATGGGTCATTCATTTGGTTATATATCTCTCACCCTCTTACACAAGCAAAAATCAAATAGAATGGGAGCCAGACAGGAGTGTGATTCAACCAGTATAACCGCAGAGCGTTTGCTACAGACTTTCTCCTGCAATCCTGCAATATCCCTGTGTGTTAAACAGCTGATGCATGGCAATCCGCTGTGCCCTGCAAAGCAGCTGAGCTTGAAAATCAGGAAATAAAGGTCAGATGAGCGGGTGGGTGGGCCTAGCAGCTGATCGTCAGAGCAAACCAGTTTGCTCACAGATGATCCTCGGAGCTACCAGTTCAGCCAAACCTAGCCGAACCAGTAGAATCCCACCTCTGGAGCCAGGTCTTCTATCTCTGCAGAGTTGTCCATTGTAGGGTATAGAATGGAATCTCCCATATCTGACCATTGTTTCGAGCTGTTCAAATCTCACTCGCATAAATATCTCCGTACAATGTTTTGGCAGTTGTAACTTTAAATACCTTCTTTTACAGAAGACACAGTTAAAACTGAAATTCATCCTTTACTTTACCATTAAACTATAGCTTCCATATTTCCAAACAACCAATAAATGTTACTCATCATTCAATCCGTACAACATAATGTGGTTTCTTTCTGTTTCCTGCAAAAAGTCCACCAAAAGTTTCCAATCAGTATTCAATTTTGTCAATGCCTTTGACCTAATAAGCACTGTCAGTTTTGTCATTGCTGCCAGTTCCAACACCTTTATATTGAATACTTAGTTATATGCAAAGATTATGGAATGTTTCTTCAGTTGAGAAAACCATCCACAGTGTAGAGCAATTCCACTCAGAGCTGTCAACAATGCATCTTCTTTTATGGCACCAGCCCAATGGGACAGCCATCACCAGAGATACAGACAATCTCTTCTGATGTCTGTAACCTACCCAGAGTCATCTGACAGTGAGATGGATGGTATATAAATACTATTAAATTTATTTTTACTCTAAGAGAAACTCCCTGTACCTTTCTTCAATATGCACAATAACAGCAATATTGATCTAAAATGCATTTTGGGCTGAAGCATCCTGGGAAAGTTATGAAACTCATAACTGGATCTGCAAACAGGTGACATCTCCATTAGAACTTCTCATGCCTAATTTTGTTCCAGAGGAGAGAAATTTGTAACAGGTCTATGAAGCAGAAGGTAGAGAAGAAGGATTTCTGGTCACAGTATTAATAACCATAATTCAGGGATAAGGAATGTGGGGAATGCCTATTAATAAGATCCATATAACAGTGAAAGTCTGTCCTATATACTGAAGAGGATTGTGTTTGATAAAGGGCCATTCCAATTGTACAATTCTATATTTGTTTGTTTGTTTGTTTGTTTCCTTCTTTCCTTCCTTCCTCCCTTCCTTCTTTCCTTCTATCTTTCTATCTTTCCTTTCTTCTTTCTTTCTTTCTTTCTTTCTTTCTTTCTTTCTTTCTTTCTTTCTTTCTTTCTTTCTTTCTTTCATTCATTCATTCTTTCTATCTATCTATCTATCTCTCTTTCCTTTTTTCCTTCTTTATTTCCTTCCTTCCTTCCTTTATTCTTTTCTTTTTTCTTTCCTTCCTTCTTTCTTTCTGCTTCCTATCCTTCCTTCCTTCCTTCCTTCCTTCCTTCCTTCCTTCCTTCCTTCCTTCCTTCCTTCCTTCCTTCCTTCCTTCCTTCTTTCCTTCTGTTTGTCTTCCTTCCTTCCTGACAAACAAGTCCAAATAGCTAGGTGAACTTTCCCATTAGATGCTTAATATGTATTAATATTAATATTCCTTTTATGAAAACCGGGAACTGAAGGTTGTTTCTACAGAACATCTTACAGCTGGCCCAGCAAAAACTGCCAAAGTTATTCTACATCAAATTGTGTAAGCAGAGTCTGTGCTTGTTTTACCACTTGGGCCTGGCAGAGTTAGAGTCTGAGGGTTTGCAGCTGTGTGGGCCCAAAGAGCCACCCATTTGTGGTTGACCGTGTTGCTAGCCAGCATCAGTGTAGCGTAGCAGATTTTTTTTTAAAGAACAGTAATTCCACTCTATAAAAATGTCTCAGATGAGATCTATAGAGGGTCAAAAATGCTGCCAGCTCAAGAAATGAACCACTTCCATTTTACAGCTTGGTGGCATAAAGCTACCTTGTCTGAGGTCTGGCTTAAACAGTTTGAGAGCAGTCTAACTGCTGTGAAATATATTTTCAATAGATGGGAGGGTACCTTTTATATTCAACCTCAATCTTTTAATTTTTTAGGTAATGATTAGGATAGATCATTTAAGTGCGGGCTGCCAGCTATGGTTTCTACTAAAAAGCAAACCATCTCTTAATGGTTTGCTTTTTGATAAGCAAACACCCTATCAAGACCTTGCATTTGACTAGATTTTCAAGTTTTTCTGCAGGGCAGAAGCTTCCTCTTATATAGTTTGATTTATAAAAAATGAACTATAAAGAAAGTCATTTAACTGACTATGTATTGGAATGAGTTAAGGAGGGTGAATAATTTATATGCTGCTTCCAAGTAAAATATGTGAAAATTAAAGCCACAAGATCAGTTTTTGGAATGATCGAAATGGGTGGCACCATGAGATGAAATTTCATATAAAAAGTTTTTGACTTTTCATGGATAGTATCAACATTAATTTTATGTTATCATAAGTATCAGTGTAAGCTGCTTCCAGTACAAATCTTTAGCTGTTAATTAGGAATCTAGATTACCAGCTTTCTCTCCCTGACTCCATTACCACAGTAAGAGACTATCATGTTTACAGATCAGATCGTGAAATTCATAGAGGAGGTGGTGTTGCTATTGTCTATAAGAAGTCTTTACATCCAAAAAACATCCAGGTTACCCAGGAGCTTGCTCTTCCTGAGACCATCATCTGTGAACTATCCTTAAATATCACATTTCAATTTTTACTATGTTACAGAGCACCTGATTATGACATTGAACATGTAAACAAGCTAAATTCACTACTAACATGGGCTTTTATCTTTCTTGGTGACTTCAATCTACCTCATATTAACTGGACCCTAAACAAATGTACAACTGAACCCATACATGCAACCTTCTACAATGCTGTTACAAATCTGGGACTGGAACAGCTAGTAACCAACAATACTAGACTTAACAACTGCCTCGATCTCATCTTCTGCAATAGTTTGAATTTAATTTACAGAATACAAACTAAAGAACCCTTTTCCAACAGTGACCACAATATGGTTAACTTTTGTCTCAACATACGCCCACACAAAAATCATCACAATGATGTAATCCCCAATTATAACATCAAAAAAGGTAACTATGATCTTATAGACAACCATCTCTCATCCCTTGATTGGCAATCTCTATTCGCTGGATGCAGTACTGCTGAAGACCATTACAACATATTTTTACTTAGTTAAAAGAGTCATCAAACTATATGTACCAATAACAACTCCCCCCCTCAAAAAACAGATTATCCATAACAATAAGAAAACTTCAATCCAAAAAGAGATCACTCTGGTGGAAAAACAAATCTGGTCACATTGCCAACTTCAAAAGCCAATACAAAAATTTATGCCACCAGATAAAGACTGAATGCATCAATTATCACATTAAACAAGAGGAAAACTTTCTATGCACCAATTCCACCCGTGCTTTTTACAATTTTGTAAACAATAAACTAAAAGATTCAAGGGCCATCCCACCCCTGAAAGGACCTAATGGTAAAGACTGCAATGACAACACCATTAAAGCCAACCTCTTTAACACATTCTTTGGCTCAGTATTTGTAAACAGCAATGGATCATGCCCAGTATTTCCTAGCCGAACTACAGAAAACTACAATGATCTAATACATATCGATTTTACAGAAGACCATGTTGAAAAAGCACTATGCAATCTAAAACCACCTCTATCTATTGGGCTGGATGGAACATGTGCCTACTTCTTAAAAAAGCTATCCACTGCCATAGCAGAACCTCTAAGCATAATCTTTGAAAAATCTTTCAGGACCAGCTCCTTGCCTGACCTATGGTCACAAGCCATGGTCATCCCCATCTTCAAAAAGGGAGACCCCAGCCTCATTGAAAATTACAGACTAATCTCCTTATGCTGCATCACCTGTAAAGTCATGGAATCAATTATTAACCAATCCATCATCCTCCACTTAGAGACAAACAACCTACTCTCTAATAAACAATTTAGTTTCAGAAAAAAACTATCCTGCAATCTGCAACTCTTACACTGAAAAAACATATGGACTACACAACTCAATCAGGGCAAAGCAATAGACGCAATCTACATAGACTTTTGTAAAGCCTTTGCTTCAGTGGTACACGACAAACTACTCCTAAAACTAAAATCTTATGGTATCTCTGGACAACTGCATAACTGGATAGAAGCATTCCTGTTAAACAGACAACAAATGGTCAAAATTGGGAGTGTCTTATCAAATTCTGTACCTGTCAATAGTGGTGTCCCCCAAGGCAGTGTTCTGGGACCAACCCTCTTCATACTCTACATAAATGACCTCTGTGATCATATTAAGAGCAACTGTGTTTTCTTTGCTGATGATGTAAAGCTGTTCAATACCACAGACAATACTGCTACCCTTCAAAAAGATCTTGACTATGTATCAGAATGGTCAAACAAATGGCAACTTTAAATCTCAACAAATAAATGCTCTGTCTTACATATTGGCAAAAATTCAGAAAAAAAAATACAAGCTGAATAGTCAAGACCTTGTTGATGATCCAAGCTCTGTAAAGGACCTTGAAATATTCATCTCTAATGATCTAAGTGCTAGAGCCCACTGTAACTACATAGCCAAAAAGGCATTAAGAGTTGTTAACCTAATCCTACATAGCTTCTTCTCTGGTAATATCACACTACTAACTAGAGCATACAAAACATTTGCTGGACCAATATTCGAATACAGCTCATCAGTCTGGAACCCACATTACGTATCTGATATTAGCACAGTTGAGAAAGTCCAGAAATATTTCACAAGAAGAGTTCTCCACTCCTCTACTCGTTGCAGAATACCTTATGCCACCTGACTTGAAATTCTAGACCTAGAAAACCTTGAATTGCATTGTCTTTGGTCTGATCTAAGTATGATTATATAAAATCATACATTCCAATGACTTACCTGTCAATGAATACTTCAGCTTCAACCATAACAACACAAGAGCACACAATAGATACAAACTCAAGGTTAACCGCACCAAACTTGATTGCAGGAAATACGACTTCAGCAACAGAGTAGTCAATGTCTGGAATACTCTACCTGACTCTGTGGTTTCTTCCCCAAACCCCAAAAACTTTAACCTTAGACTTTCTACTTATTGACCTCATCCCTTTCCTAAGAGGTCTGTAGGGGGCATGCGTAAGCACACCAACGTACCTA
Source organism: Pseudonaja textilis (assembly GCF_049901715.1). Taxonomy (NCBI): domain Eukaryota; kingdom Metazoa; phylum Chordata; class Lepidosauria; order Squamata; family Elapidae; genus Pseudonaja; species Pseudonaja textilis. The sequence continues at coordinate 22,042,307 of NC_141993.1, forward strand.
CCGTCCCTGTCCTATTGTTTCTTTTATTTTTCTTATATGTACCCATTCATAACTATGTATATACTTATGCCTATTATCTTGTAAGCGATTGACAAATCAAAATAAATAAATAAATAAATAAAATAATAAAAGAACAAGCTTCTTGTGTTTAGAGAATATAAGAAATGAGAGGTAGAAATTGTAATATATCCATTCATTTCATGCTAAAAAAATCCATGTTCTCCTCATTCTGTCTGTTCAAGCTAAAATCATAGCCTTCCCTAACAATTTCTTGCAGTCAACCATAGAGATACAGTAAGTTTCAACTGTCTTCTTTTTAATGCAGTAACTTCCAGTTCATTTTTTTTCATTCTTGTAAAGAGTCATGTAGGTGACATGGGAGTATAGAAAAAATGATAAACAAATAAAATAAAATAAAAATAACTTATATTGTGATCTAACTGTCTTCAAGCCACCCGAATAAGGAATATTTACTTCAAAGCATTCTTTATATGAAGGAATGGAGAAATCCTGAATTTTAGGGCTAAAATTAAATTTTAAATTAAATATGTTTAATAGTTTATTTTTAAAATATTTATTTTAAATATTTCTTAAAATTTAATTAAATTAAAATTAGGCTAAAGTAGGAGGACATAGGTTTATGCTATCTTTAGCTTGGGTTATTTCATGCCAAAATGGTAACACAGTTTATATACAGTACTTGCCTTTTTTTATAAGGTCCTCTCCATTCAAATAAAATCTCCTGTTACGTTCATGTTACAATTAGGCAGGATATTATGTCCAAGTCAGTCCTATGCCCACGTCAGTCAAAATATCCCAGTGTTGTTATTCTAAAACAACTTGTAGTATATAAAACTGCAAAAAATATTGTGGGCCAATATTGATTTACAGCCCATTCCATGTGTGTATACTTGGGAAGGAAAGTGACTGTAAATGTAAGGTGACAAATTAAAAGAACCAAGACAACAATTGTAGGGAATGGAGACAGATGGGAGAGGAGAAGTTCCCAAATAGTCTCCATGGAATTCTTATTTTTACTTTTTTTAAAAATGAACATCAGCTGAAATCTCACACATTTACAAAACCTTGGGCACTTTTGGATTGGACACTTTCTTCCCTCACAATTTTGCATGATTTTTAGGAGAAAATATTGCCATTCTATAAAATGTAGGAGGAAAAGAAGATTTTAACTATTTAAGGGAGTGGTGAAGGTTTCTTTTTCTAAGGGAATATTTACATCTTTTTCAAGATTACACAAGGAGGATGGATCACATGAACAAGTGGTTATAGAATTCCATCCAACACCAAGTTATGAACAAGCAAATCTTCTATGTCTCTTGCTCAGAGTTGAGGAGTCAGGAAAGATGATTAAAGGGACATCCTGTTACACTTGTAATGTCCTTCCCATGAATAGATGGACACAGTTCACACAATCCATGAAATTCTGTATCATGAGTCAATATGGGATGTGCATCCCACTGAGATTTTAAGCGTCCCCCGGATATATCTTAAGAATACAAAACAAGGCAAGACAAGAGATTATTTCATCCACATCTTCTCCATACCTTCCATACTTTCTTCCAGGGCCCTTAAAAAAAAGAATACATCTATCTGACATATGTGTCACTTTCATGTTAATCTTGGCTGGTCCTGTTTGATCTAGTTTAATAATAGTGAGAACTCAATGATGCAAGGGAATCTAGACTTTTTTCAATGTGTGTCTCTCCTCTAACTGAAAATTCAATGAGCATAGCTTCTCTCCTTGGTGTTCTCAAGCCATAAACACGTGGTTCTCTTTTTGTGGTTAAAACCCAGATGAAAGCCATGTGCTTGTAGTGGGAAATGCCATGAAAAGCAATTTTCTCATGGCAGTCTATCAAAGAATACAAAGATTAGCAAGGAGGTCTGAGACAAATTCTCATTTTGAATTCTTTCATTTTAAGTTTGGGATATTGGATATATTATCACTGAGTGTGGTGCATGTATATGGGACATATATGTGACAGGCCTTTTCATTTCCTACTGAAATGTGGAAAGAGAGGTGAAAGTCTGAAGCTAAATTGGGTTGGATTCTGAATTTGTCATCCTTTTATTTGAACTTCTTCTGCTGAAAGAACATTTTCTATTGAAGGAAGTCTCCACCCACTGGACCAATGTATTTTTGGATTGGACAGTTGGATTTTCATTCAACTTGTCATTGAATATGGGAGAAATTAGACTGATACCTGAAATTAAAAAAAACACACACATTAGAGCTATATCTCTCTGTAGAGATTCTCAGTCATCCAGATCATGGCTTTCCCAAAGCTGCTTTTTCAGGAGGCAACTGGACTTTTCTTTTGAAGACATTTCGCTTCTCATCCAAGAAGCTTCTTCACCTCTGACAGGATAGTGAGGAAGGATTTATATCCCTTGCAGACAGCTGGTCATTTGCACCCTTTTAGAGTGCCATTGAAGCACTTGGAAGTTCAAGTGCTTCAACAACCAAGCTTTTGGGATGAAAAGCAAAACATTTTTAAAAGAAAAATCAAGAAAGTCCAGTTGCCTTCCAAAAAAGAGACAGCTACCTCTCTCATACATATACTTAGCAACTCTGGATCTGGATGTAAACCTATGGTAGGATCTACTATACTGTCCTATAACAGTCCCTATTGTTACAGATTTAACAGATTAACAGAGTTGGAAGGGACCTTGTAGGTTATCTATTCCAACCCAAGCAGGAGACCCTACACCATTTTTGACAAATGACAGTCCAAGTCTCAAGGGGGGAAGTTATAAAAGGATGCTGCAATGATTTTGTTCTATTGCCAGAACAAGATAGACTCGAGACTGGAGTTGAGTTCAGCTCTTTATTTAACTGTCAGTAACTTCAACTAAACTCGAGCCGCGGCAGCCTCTTTTATAGCGGCTGCTCGCGGCTCACAACCAATGGCATCATTTTAAACCTCCCGCCATTTAGGCGACCAATCATAATCCGTTGTTAACCACCAATCGCTAGGCGGTAGTGATTGTCCAATCGGAACGTAGTATTACGAGTATGCAAATGTCTATATACAACAGATTTCAATATGTTAAGGTTCTTTTGCTGGTTTTGCATATTGTTCTTTTACTGACATTAAAAACCTATTCCAAGGAGGATTGATTTATCCTAAAACGTCTTTTTTTTTAAAAAAAATGCAGATTAATAAAAAAAGCAATAAAATAAAGAATTAACATGTGGAGTGCTCCAAAATAAAAAATAAAAAAGTACTACAGAGTCAGTGGTGGGATTCCAAAAAATGTACTACCGGTTCTGTGGGTTGGTGGGCATGGCAGGGGAAGGTTACTGCAAAATTCCATTCCCTACCCTACACTAACCTGCTTTTCAGCTCCGTTCTCCTGTGCAGGGCAACAAAAGAAGACTTAGCCGATCAGCTGGGACTCGGGAGGCAGAGAATAGATAGGGCTGGGACCAGTCAGAGGTGATATTCTGAACTACTCAAAATTTCTGCTACCGGTTCTCCGAACTACTCAAAATTTCAGCTACCGGTTCTCCAGAACTGGTCAGAACCTGCTGAATACCACTTCTTGTCAGAGTGTACACTTTCAACCCTTGAAAACAGCTGCACCTTTTCCAGAATTGCATAACAGCCTTCTATAAATGCAGTGTAATTCCAGGAAAAGACAGATATGGTTAAAGTGTTGAAACTTGGTGCTTGCCAATACATTTCCATATGCTCCAAAACATGATTTTTGCTTTGGAATTCCAAGATCTGCACAGTCATATTAGAATGTTCTTGTCTTACTATTATTATTTATAGTTTCCATTTTATCTGACCCAAGGAAAAAAATAATGTTTCAGATGCCAGATTTTCTTCAAGATTTCATTGATTGACTTGGACTGTTGAAAACCAAGACCTTTGGCCAATAAAACATTCCTGCCTCCTTTAGGCATGCCACAAAAGCTAGTGTTTTAAGCAGCGAAGAGCCATGAGACCACACCAAATTAAACGGGAAGAAATAATTGTGGTACAACTAAAATCATGTTTGCCATAATATCTACACAACATATGTTTAGCCCTTAGAGAATTTACTGAATGAGCGGTCTCTAGAAATTCAAGCAGTGTAGTAAATAAATAGAAAGAAATGAAAGTAATAAAACTAATGTCATATATTGTAAGGGATCAACCATGAATGAGTTGCTGAGGTCTATATTTAAGCAGTTTAGCTACTACATATTTCAATCCCTTGGTCTTCAAGACTGTCTCCTTCAGAGAATTGATAATTATAATCCTGAGAAATTATAGGTCCTAAAGCTTCCATTAAGTTGCTTTATCATAAGCATAGGCCTGATAAGGAGTATATAAATAGTATTTAATGTCAAAATGTTGGAGTATGTTATAGATAATGTAGGCCAAAGAACTTATCTATGTTAGTATGTATGAGCAAACGAGTAAAGTAAATTTTTATTTTCTTTATAAACTATACTTTCAGATCAAAGGAATGAAATCAATTCTTGTTCAACTCCTATACTAACAACAAATTTCCTATTCTCCATCTCCATGTAAAATTATTATGCATTTTAGGTGGCTTGCATCCAATTCTAAAAGTATAGAATATAGAAAATGCAGAATGCTACATGGGAATTGTCTAGTTATTAAATGTATTTAAGACTAACCCATTTTGATTAGAATCAAGGTAAGATTACCAGTATTTAAAGGGAAAATCAAAGTGGGTTCTAGATATAAAAATCTTAAGACTGAGTTTTGATTGAAATGATGGCTGCTGGAATTCAGAATTCTGCTGTATCATTTTGAAAACTACAAAATATATACAAATTCCTATGAATATACTGGTTTATGGCTAATGGCTATTGAGCCAGCTAATCAGAAGCAAAAATAAGATTCTCCAGCAGCCGAATCAGAGGAGAAGGAGGAGGCATGGGAGTCAGGATCAGCATTGGGGCAACCTGGGAGCTCTGAGGGGAAATGGAGCTGGCAGAAAGAGAGAGAGAGAGGTGGAGCCTGGGCCATCCGTCAGCCCTCAGATGGAGAGTCAACAGCTCCCAGGTCTGGAGGAGGTTGATGAAGAAGAGGAGGAACAGCTGGGTCCTATGCCTGATGTACGGCTGCACTGAAGGAAGAGATGAGGAGAGCAGTGGAAAGCCATGGGCCAATCCTGGGGAAGGAAGAGCCACCACTGCTAACAAGGCCCCACCCTACCTCTGGAGATAAAAGGCAGGGGGCGGAGATGAATAGGTGTGGCAGACAACTATTCACCTTTCGGCCGGATGGACTTGTCAGCCTACGAGAGAAACTTTTAACTGGGGATATTGGCATTCATTATCATTATTCACAAATATTTTGAATGTTGTGTATTGTCAGGGCATATCATTTACAGAAAAGAAAGAAAGAAAAAAAATATTAACATATATATTAATAACAATAATAAAATTGTAAAATAATAGTTTTAAATAGATTTTTTATATTAGCTTGATTGTAAATCTGTTGGTCATATTGACATATATATCATGATTAAAAAAACCTTTGTATTTAATTTATACATAGCAATAATCGTTCTTCATCTAATTTCTAACTCTTACCTCTAACCACCAAAAAAATGTATTCCATGTAAACTAATAAGAAATTCAGGGTAAAATTCCAAACTGATAAATGGTGTTCCATCTCTGCTTTTAAAAATCAAGCATTTTTGGTGCCCAGGGAAGAAAACGCGTCATGCCATGGTCAGAAAAAATTGGTGCCTCATGAGGCAAATTTTATTTGATCCAAAATGAAAAATAGCAAAAAAAAAAAAAAAAATTGGTACAAAAACGGATTCTAGGATGAGATTTTAGGTGGAATTCCATACTTAAAAATGGTGGTGCTTGCTGTTTTTAAAAATCAAGTGTTTTGGGTGCCCGGGGAAGAAAACTTGTGATGCCGTAGTCAGAAAAACTAGTGCCTGGGCATACAAAATTTTTTGATCCCAAATGCAAAAACTGAGCCCAGAAAGAGATCTGGGGTGGAATTCCATACTTAAAAATGGTGTTTCTTACTTAAAAAAAAACAAAACAGTTTTGGTGCCTGGGGAAGAAAGCGCGTGGTGCCGCGGTTAGAAAAAATTGTGCCTCCGGAGGCAAATTTTATTTGATCTCAAATGCAAAAATTGCAAAAAAAATTTGATTCCAAATGCAAAAACAGACTACAGGATGAGATTCTCGGTGGAATTCTGTACTTGAAAATGGTGTTGCTTGCTGTTTTAAAAAATGAAGCATTTTTGGTGCCTGGGAAGGAAAATGTGTGATGCCGTGGTCACAAAAACTGATGCCTGGGCAACCAAATTTTTTTTGATCCCAAATGCAAAAATGGGTGCCAGGATGAGATTCGGGGTGTAATTCCATACTTAAAAATGGTGCTGCTTGCTTTTTTAAAAAATAAGCATTTTTGGTGCCCGGGAAGAAAACGCATAACGTTTTCATAATGGTCAGAAAAAATTGGTACCTCTGGAGGCAAATTTTATTTGCCTCCAAATGCAAAATAGCAAAAAAAAATTGATCCCAAATGCAAAAATGGACTTCAGGATGAGATTCTGGTGGAATTCCAAACTTAAAAATGGTGTTGCTTGCTGTTTTGAAAAATCAAGCATTTTGGTGCCCAGGAAGAAAATGCATGATGCTGAGGTTGGAAAAAATTGGTGTTTCAGGAGGCAAATTTTATTTGACCCCAAATGCAAAAATAGCAAAAAAAATTGATCCCAAACTCCAAAACGGACTCCAGGAAGAGATTCTGGGTTGAAAAATGGTTTTGCTTGCTGTTTTTAAAAATCAAGTGCTTTTGGTGCACAGGTAAGAAAACGCATGATGCCGTGGTGATAAAAACTGGTACTGGGCAGGCAATTTTTTTTTTACTCCAAATGCAAAAATGGATGCCAGGATGAGATTCGGGGTGGAATTCCATACTTAAAAATTGTGTTGCTTGCTTTTTAAAAAAATTCAAACTTTTTTAGTGCCTGGGGAAGAAAACACGTGATGCCACGGTCAGAAAAAAATTGTGCCTCAGGAGGCAAAATTTTATTTAATCCCAAATGCAAAAATAGAAAAAAAAATTCATACCAAATGCAAAAATAGACTACAGGATGAGATTCTGGGTGGAATTCCATACTTATAAATGGTGTTGCTTACCTTTTTAAAAAATCAAGCATTTTTGGTGCCCAGGGAAGAAAACGCGTGATGCTGCGGTCAGAAAAAATTGGTGCCTCGGGAGGCAAAATTTATTTGATTCCAAATGCAAAATAGCAAAAAAAAAATTGATCCCAAATTTCAAAACGGACTCCAAGAAGAGATTCTGGGTTGAATTCCGTATTTAAAAATGGTTTTGCTTACTGTTTTTAAAAATCAAATGTTTTTGGTGCCCAGGGAAGAAAACGCGTGATGTTGTGGTCAGAAAAAACGGTGCCTTGGCAGGCAAATTTTTTTTCATCCCAAATGAAAACATGGATTCTAGGACACGATTCGTAGTGGAATTCCATACTTAAAAGTGTTGTTGCTTGCTGTTTCTAAAAATCAAGCATTTTTGGTGCCTGGAGAAGATAATGCGTAATGCTGCAGTCAGAAAGAATTGGTGCCTCAGGAGTAATTTTTTTTTGATCCCAAATGCAAAATAGCAAAAAAAAACAAAAACTGATCCCAAATGCAAAAAGGGTCTCCAGGATGAGATTCTGAGTTGAATTCAGTACTTAAAAATGGTGTTGCTTGCTGTTTTAAAAAATGAACCATTTTTGATGCCTGGGAAGAAAAATGTGTGATGCCGCAGTTAAAAAAAAATGGCGCCTCGGGAGGCAAATTTTATTTGATCCCAAATGCAAAAATTGCAAAAAAAAAATTGATTCCAAATGCAAAAACAGACTACAGGACGAGATTCTGGGTGGAATTCCGTGGCTTTCTTCGGGCGCTGTTGGTCTGGTCATGGCAAAGACATCTGGAGGGGCCACCCATAGAAGTACTCCAATGCCCCCTTAATTGATCAACATGGCGGGGGCAAATGCAACTGTGTTGCAAATGGACCCTATATAACTTAGGGCCAGTTACTGCCACAATTCAACCTGGTGTAAAGGGTAAAGGGTGACCCGCATAGTTCCTGGCATAAACCTGATCATTTTCAGCGAAACTCCTAGCCTGGCTATTGGAGCCCAAAGGTGTGACTGGGGCATAATTTGGATGCAGTCTGTCTAAGGTGGTCGTCAGATGGCGACCCATTAGGAGTTCAGCTGGGGACCTATTTGTAGCAGCACAGGGGGTCGTGTGCTGGATTAGGAGGAACTTAGCAAGTCTGGAGTGCCAATCAGTGGGCCCAAGCTTTTCCAGAGCCTCTTTGGTAGATCTGACAGCTCTCTCAGCCAGGTCATTGCTGGCTGGGTATAAAGGGGCTGTTAGGGTGTGCCTGATTCCTTGGTTAGCCAAAAATACGTCGAATTCATAAGATGTGAATTGAGAGCCATTATCTGACACAATAGTGTTAGGAAGGCCATGGGTAGCAAACATTCACAGCAAGGCCTTAGCTACAGCTTCAGAAGTTGTAGTGGGCATTAAGGCTAGCTCTACCCATTTTGAAAAGGAGTCAACTACTACTAGAAATGTTCGCCCATGGAAAGGGCCAGCCAAATCAATATGTAGCTTGGACCATGGGGACCCTGAATCTTCCCATCTTCCTGGAGTGGCTGCGGGTGGAGATGGTCTGGTGACCTGGCATGGCTGGCAAGCATTTACCCAGCTAGTGATTTGAGCATCCATGCCAGACCACCACACATTATTGTGAGCTAAAGCCTTCATCCTGACAATGCCAGGATGACCCTTGTGAAGAACTTCCAAGACTGGACTCTGTAACTGGGGAGAAATAACCACACTGGTTCCCCATAGCAGGCAGCCTTGCAAGGAAGACAATTCTTGCTGACGGATTTTAAAAGGCAAGAATTCAGGTGAAAAGGGGGCTTTAGGCCACCCTCTTCCCACCCAGTCAAGGACTTGGGATATTACCTTGTCCTTAGCAGAGTGGGCAGCGATATCAGAAGCAGTGATGGGAAGTTTGAGCTCTTCGATCAGGAACACAGCATTGGTTGGTGCAGGATCCTCCACCAGAGTAGGTAGGGGACAACGACTGAGAGCATCTGCATGGCTGAGATGGTTGCCTGCTCGATGTGCCAGCATATAAGAATATGCAGCCAGAAATAATGTCCACCTGGTCATTCTGGAGACAAAATCTGAGGTGTTTGTCTATTGCTGGATAGAAGACCCAAAAGGGGCTTATGGTCTATAATTAGCTCGAAGTGGTGACCATAGAGAAACTCATGAAAATTTTGACTGAAGCAAGTGCAGCTAAAGCCTCCTTGTCAATTTGACTATAGTTGCATTGTGCTGGAAATAAAGTTCTGGAGAAAAAGGCAATGGGTGTCTCAGAACCATTAGGCAGTCTGTGACTTAAAACGGCTCCTATGACAAAAGGTGTATTGTCTGAAACTAAGACTAAAGGCAAATTTTTGTTGAATTGAATCAGAATAGCATCAGATGTAAGCAATGATTTGACTACTTTAAAAACATAGGCTTCCTTAGGTCCCCAATGCCAAGAGGAGTCCAAAAGTCTATGCAGAGGTTCTGCAATGGAAGCTTTATGGGGCAAAAATGAGGCATAAAAGTTAAGGAATCCCAAGAAAGACTGAAGTTCAGTTTTGTTAGATGGTGTGGGTGCATCGTGGATTGCGCGTACTTTGAATTCAATTGGGTGAATGTCAGAGGCATCAACTTTGTAGCCCAGAAATTCTACGTGTGGCAATAGTGCACTTCTCTTTCTTCAATTTGAGGCCAGCTCTCCTGAAACACTTGAGGACATCTTGAACTCTGTATTAATTGAGGTTTGTCAGAGGCAGACATTAATATGTCATTGCAATAAGGTATTACTCCAGGTAACCCTTGTAGCAACCTCTCCATCAATGACTGAAAAATTCCTGGGGCCAAACTGGAAATGCTTACACCTGAAAGCGCCCCTGTGAATGACAATAGTTTGTAGTTCAGCAGCTGTGTCATCAACAGGGAGCTGTTGATATGCTTGGGACATATCTATTTTCACGAAAATGGTCCCTGGCTCGAAAGAATGCAGCAGGTGCTAGATAACTGGGACTGGATATGCGCTAATATGCAAATATTTGTTTATGGAACATTTATAGTCTGCGCAAATCCACAAGCTGCCATCTTTTTAAAGGGGTGTCACTATAGATGTTTCCCATTTTGCAAAGTCCACAGGTTCCAATATTCCCTGGTTAATAGTTTATCCAGTTCCTTGTCCAGCTTAGGGAAGATTGCAAAAGGCACTCTTCGAGGCTTCAAATGGATTGGAACTACTAGAGCAGTGGTTCCCAAAGTGGGCGGTACTGCCCCCTGGGGGGTGGTGGGATGCCTTAGGGGGGCACTAAGAGGCAAAGGAGCTGGCAGGGGGCACTAAGAGGCATCAGGGGGTGCTGGCACTCTGTCCGGCAGCCTCGGGGGGGGGAACAGGTGTCATGCAGATGGCTACCTCTCTCTCCCCGCTTGTTGTCCAGTGCAGCAGCTCTTCCCATGGTGGAATCTACCCATGAAATGAACATGTGTGTGTGTGAGAGAGAGAGAGAGAGTGAGAGAGAGAGAGAGAGGAGGAATGTGTGTCGAGGGGGAGGAAATGTTTTTCTCGGAGTTTTGAGCTGGGAGGGGCCAGAACGAGCTGAAGCACCAATTGGAATTCTCCCTGCTCCAGTGTCATCCATCTCTGGGCAGAGTCTCCCTTGACTTCACCCGTTGGAGGAAAAAGTTCTGAGCAGAGAGAGAAGCAGAGAAAGTGGGAGGAGATCTTTTCAATCTTGGGGGGACTGCATTCTAGGGGGTCTTTCATGCCAGCTCCAGAGGGGAGGGTGGACTTCCTTTTGTGCCCCCCTATGATTCTCATCAATCTCCCTTTCTCTGTGCACCTGGAGGGGCAGACTAGATGCACTTTGAGTTCCCACAGTGCCCAGAGGGCACCCAGGCTGTAGCAGCCGAGACTCAAGACAGGTAAAATGAAGCCAGAGCTCAAGGGGTCCTTCGGGCTCCTCCCCGCTCAGTCTGGAAGGAGGGAGCCCCCAGCAGATGCTGTAGAGGACAAGGGGGAAGGTGCAGCCCCACAGCCAGCCAGGACTTGGGAGTCCCACACTCCCCCAATCCAAAGGGAAGCCAGGAAAACCCTCAGATGACAGTCCATGCAGGAAGAGACAGAGAGGATCTGCAGGGATCCCCCCTAATCCAGCCAGATCGTCTCCCCAGGCCCTCGCCCCTTGATGGGGAGATTTCCATAGAGATCTCTCTGCTTTACAGGAGAAAACAGCATTTTCCATCCTTGAAACCCACATCTCTCTCGAAGTGCCCCTTCTGATACCCCCTCAGCCCCCAATGGGAAAGCATCTCCCCGTTTCTTTCTGTGGCTTGGGATCCCACTTTTCCTTGCAAAACAGTCCTTGATGAAGATCCTGGAACAAAGTTAGGCCATTTCTCCTCCATTTTCCACTCCTTTCCTTGGACAATTTCAACATCTGGCCATCATTTCAAAGTGCAATAATCAATACTTTCATCAGAAAAAAATATACAAAGTAACATTTTGGGGGGAAATTGCCAATATAAAAATGCAGAAATAGAAGTGGAGTCATGATGAACCTTTTTTCCCTCAGAAATTTGCATATCTCAGCTGTGGTATAGGAAGCGCTGCTATAACAAGGGTCCTTTTTCTAATGGTTTTTCTTCATTATTTCTTTATTATTATTTTATCATGGTGTAAAATAGAAAAAAAAATAAAGCAAGTGAGGAAATGAGAAAAGGAAGGAAAGGGAAGGAGAAATGTGGGAGAAAGGGGGCGCCGGCCTCGCAGGCACATAGGGAAAGTAGAGCAAAGGTGTTATGTCCCTGGAACTTGCCAAAGTCCCCACCCAGGTCCGTTCATGCTGCGGGGGCGTTTGCTGCCCCTCATTGGCTGGCCTCCCTCGACAGCCGGCTATAAAAGCCAGCTGCAGGGTCCGGCCAGCCGCTGATCGCTGGAAGCCTGCTCCAGGCAGGGCTAACACGTTCAGTCCTTTATTGATCCAATAAAGTCTTGTTGCACCAAGTCCTGGTCTAGCCTCTCATTGCTCAACTACAACACTGGCGACGAGGATGGGATGGCTACCAGAGGCAATTCGCAACAGCTGAAATCACTAAAATAACCGCTGAGCCGCAGCCGCGCCGCCGGAGAGCTCGGTCAGCAAAGAGCGAAAGTAATAGCGTCTGTAGCCGCTTTGTTAGCAAGCTACAGAGGAAAGTGAAGCGCTGCGAGCCGCAGCCGCTCAGCACAAAAAAGAGCGCGAAATTCAAACGGCTGTCGTTTGATTTCTAGCCGAATACAGCGCGGTGCTGTTATTCCGAGCTACTGACACTCACGCAGGCGCGATTTTCAAAGCGCTATCAGAGGCGGCAAGCCAGCACCGCCTACGCTCCCCAGGAGCGCAAATTTCAAAACGCTGCCAACAGTTGTTGCAGCTCAGCCAATTGTAGCCCAGAGAGAGAGCAGAGAGGTCCATGAAGCCTCTCCAGAGCTGAAGTCACTAGACTAACAAGAGCACAAGTGCCATTTGTGTCCCAGAGAGATTTCTCAACAGCTTATCACACAGGAGCCCTCATCATGAACTCCAACCCAGCCTTCCCACCGTTCAAACCGGAAGAAGAAAAATGGGAATCTTACAAGAATCGTTTTAACCACTACATCGATGCTTTCGGTCTGGCTGATGCTGGGGAGCACAGAAAAAAGTCATTCTTCCTCAGCTATTGCGGAGCCATCGTTTTTGATACTGCCACAGCACTCGTCGCTCCACGTGAGTTAAAAAATGTCCCCTGGCCAGAGTTGCTAGAAATTCTCACCAACCATTACTCCCCCAGGCCCTCACAAATCGCGAGGCGTTTCTCCTTCCGGATGAGGAAGCAAGCAGAAAAGGAAACCGTCAATCAGTATATGGCCGCCTTGAGGACTGCAGCCCTCCACTGCGGGTTCGGGAACTATCTTGATGACATGCTCCTCGACCAGCTCGTCTGCGGGGTCAAAGACCTTCACCTCCAGAGGCGACTACTCGCCAGGAAGGACCTCAACCTATCCCAGGCCGTCGAGGAAGCCCTGGCAGCAGAGCTGGCAACCCAGTCCGCCTCTGAAATTCAAGGCCCCGTTCCCAAACAAACCTGCGCCACCGTCCATTCAGAAGAAGTAGTCAACGAAGACGACCCTAACGAGCAAACAGACATCCACCGCCTCACTCATGCCAAACAACCACAGGCAGGAGCCAGGCTAGAAACAAACAGCGCACCCAAACACATCATCCTATGCCTATCCTGTGGAGGATCTCACTCAAGAGCTACGTGCAAATTTAAGGGGGCCACCTGTAACCAGTGCCACAAAAAAGGCCACATCGCTAGAGTCTGCCAGGCCGCGCACAACTCAGCACAAAAGGTTCCTTCCTTTTCCCATTCTGGACCTCAAAGGCAAGTACTCAATTGTCACACGTGCTACCATGCTAACCACACCTGTCACTCTATTAGTAAAATAACACTTTCCATTCTATTAGAAGGTAAACCTTGTCGTATGGAGGTTGACACGGGGTCAGCGCTCTCAATCATCTCTTGGAGCACCCTCAAGAAAATCCAGCCCAGACTATCCAGGAACCAGCTCCAGAAATGCCAGATCTCCTTGAGGGATTACCAAGGAAAAGACATCCCAGTGCTCGGCAAAGGCAAGTTCCTCGTTAATTTTAAAGCTTTTAAAGGCCACCTGCCTCTAGTGGTAGTTAACGGCAACCTCCCCAGTCTTCTGGGGCTTGATTGGTTCCCCTACCTCAGCCTAGGGTTAACAGGAGTCCATGCTGTCTCAGCTTCTGACACTGACTCCTTATTCACTGACTACTCAGACGTATTCAGCAATGAGTTGGGGTGCTATAAGGGGACCCCCATCTCATTTACAGTTGACCCCCAAGCGGTTCCAGTCCGGCTGAAACCGCGTAGAGTCCCATTCGCCATTTGGCCTAAACTGGACGCAGAGCTCGATAAATTATTAAAACAGGGGGTCATCGAGCCGACAGACTTCGCCAAATGGGAGATGCCAATTGTCACACCCCTAAAAAAGGATGGCAGTCTGAGAATTTGTTCTGATTACAAAACAACAATCAACCGCTTTCTACAAGTTAGCGCGTACCCAGTCCCGGTCATTCAACATTTACTGCATACCTTTGAGCCTGGCAACATTTTTGCCAAATTGGACATGTCGCAAGCGTATCAGCAGTTCCCCGTTGACAACCAAACGGCGGAACTGCAGACCATTGTGACCCACAGGGGTGCCTTCCGGTGCAAGCGTCTCCAGACTGGGTGAGGAGGGGGTGGCCGGGCTCGAACATCTCAGCCGAATTCACAACTTTTAAGACCCGTCAACAGCAGCTGTCTAGCATACAGGGCTGCCTGTTGTGGGGCACCCGGGTGGTTATTCCGGCCGCACTTCGCACACCAGTCTTAGAGGCACTACACGAGGGCCACCCGGGCATCGTCCGGATGAAGGCGTTGGCACGAAGCTACGTCTGGTGGCCGGGCCTGGACGACGACATTGTCAAGTGGGTAAGCTCATGCCAACCCTGCCAGGAATCCAGACCATCCCCTCCAGTCACCACCCCCACAAAGTGGGAGAGCGCCAACGCACCTTGGTCAAGGCTACACATTGACTTAGCGGGTCCAATTCACGGCAAGACCTTCTTGGTGGTCGTAGATTCATATTCAAAATGGATCGATGTGGCCCAACTATCCACAACCACCACGCTAGCAGTTACCAAGGCTCTAACTCGCCTATTCGTAACACACGGGTTACCTGACACCATTGTTTCAGATAACGGCCCCCAGTTTGCCTCAACAGAATTTAGCCGTTTTGCCACAAATCTTGGCATCCGACATATCTTCACGGCTCCCTTCCATCCTGCCAGCAACGGATTGGCAGAACGAGCTGTCAGGTCCACAAAAGAAGCATTAGCCCGATTCAGCAAAGAAGATTGGCATCCCAGACTCTCCCGCTTCTTGCTGAGCCAACACTCGACCCCTTGCATGGTCACCAACAAATCCCCTGCAGAACTTCTAATGGGTAGGCACCTAAGAACTGTGTTGGATAGGCTCCACCCTCACTATTGTCCTGACACCCCTCTTGCTTCAATGACGGGGGTCAGAGATTTTGTCTTGCAGGAACTTGTATTTGCGAGGAACTATGCCGGAGATCCACTGTGGATCCCAGGAGTGATAGTAGCCATCACCGGTCCCCGGTCGTACCGAGTCCAGCTGGAAGATGGCCGCATCTGGAGAAGGCACCTGGATCAGCTAAGGAAACGACAGGGTACCCTCGCCAGTGTCGGATCGTGGGCTCAGGTCGACCCCCAGGTGCCACACCAAGCTTCCATCGAGGACCATGCCAGAGCCACTGCACCACCTACACCCAGACCCGGAGAGTTGGCAGTAGACCGGGACTGCCAGATGGATCCGCCACCGGCACCAGCAGACAGGACCACAACATCGCCAACCAGTAGCACCACACCGGTACCAGTGCAAACCCCAGAGCGAGATCGCACCCCATCACCAACCCTACCGGGTTCCTTGGACTCTGAGACACTTGGTAACTCACTGGAGTTACGACGCTCGGGGCGCCAGCACAGACCGCCTGCTTATTTAAGTGACTATGCGTGTTCGCATCTGGGGGGAAGGGGTGTTATGTCCCTGGAACTTGCCAAAGTCCCCACCCAGGTCCGTTCATGCTGCGGGGCGTTGCTGCCCCTCATTGGCTGGCCTCCTCGACAGCCGGCTATAAAAGCCAGCTGCAGGGTCCGGCCAGCCGCTGATCGCTGGAAGCCTGCTCCAGGCAGGGCTAACACGTTCAGTCCTTTATTGATCCAATAAAGTCTTGTTGCACCAAGCCCTGGTCTAGCCTCTCATTGCTCAACTACAACAAAAGGCAGTCTGGCTTTGCTCAATTTTTCAAACGCATCACCACTGCTGCGTTCTAGGTGCCAGTCCCACACGTTCACTCCATTGAACCCGCTGTACTAGAGGGACCTGCCCAGGAAGTCTGAGTGGAGCAGTGCACCAAGCCAATGGGGTGAGCCTGAGAGAGGGAAAGAGAGAGAGAGAAAAGAAAGAGAGAGAGAGAGAGAGAGAGAGAGAGAAGGAAGAAAAGAAAGAGAAAAGGGAAAGAAAGAAAAAGGAACAAAGAAAGAGGGGGAGGGAGGGGGACAGAGAGAGAGAGAGAGAGAGAGAGAGAGAGAGAGAGAGAGAGCTGATGCATCAGATTGAAATGAGGCCTAGTTTAGACTTGAGGCCCTTTTCCACATTGAAACATCTTTGTTAGCATCTTTGCCAGTACATTGAAACATCTTTGGCTTCTATTAAAGGTCTCGTGGATGAAACATGGCCAAGACTATCAAGAAGCTCTCACATTTTGTTGAGGCTTTAAACAGGATCCATTGAACCAAATCTCCACCCTAAAAAATTACTTTTCCCCAATGTATTACAGTGCCAATTCTGAAGAAGGGAAAACCAAAATGTATTGGTAAATTACAAGGAGAACACACACACACACACACACACACACACTCCCTTCTAACCCTGCTGGAGCAGGTGATTGGACTAGAATAGATATCTCCTTATCTTTCTCCTCCCTCCCTCCCTCCTTCTTTATTTCTTTTTCTTTCTATCCCTTCCTTCCATCCCCCCACTTTCTTTGTCCCTTTTTCTTTCTTTCCCTTTTCTTTTCTTCTTTCTCTCTTTCTCTCTTTCTTTTCTCTCTCTTTCTTTCCCTCTCTCAGGTTCACCCCATTGACTTGGTGCATGACTCCACTCAGGCTTGCTTGGGCAGGTCCCTCCGAGGGAAAGGGCTCAATGGGGTGGACCTGCGGGGCCGGCACTTAGAACACGGCAGTGTCGGCATGTTTGAAAAGTAGAGCAAAGCCAGTGGTCGGTAATTTTTGCTGCGAAGAATGACAAAAGTTTCTGGGCTGTGCACAAGAAGGAACACACATGTCAATGCAATTCAGCAACATAAAATAAAGAAATACAAATAAAACAAATCAACAAGAATCGGCAAAGCATCTCTGATTAGATTCTATTCACTGCTAGAATCTAATCAGAGGTGCTTTGGCGATTCTAGTCCAATGACCTCCTCCAGCAGGGTTAGAAGGGAGTGTGTGTGTGTGTATGTGTGCATGGCTGTCAAAACTCCAAAAACAGGTCAAGTAGTTCTGGGGAGGCCAGTCATAAATTAGAACACTTGCTAAACAACTGGCTATTAAGTGAGGACCACTGTATTTGGTTTGCCAGTCACCTGGCTACGCCCACCCAATCACATGACCACCAAACCACAGCTACCAGGTCACATGACCAGCAAGCCACACCCACCCAGTCACATGATCAGGAAGCCACGCCCACCCACCCTCAAATTAGGCCACACCCACATAAATTTGAATCCCACCCCTGGATGGGGGGCACAGAGGATGAATTTGTAGCACCAAGTGGGCAGTGGACTGAAAAAGTTTGGGAACCACTGTGCTAGAGGGTCCAAATTGAAGGATATTGGGGTTCCCACATAACACCCTAGGCCTTTGCTGAATACATCAGCATAGTCTTTAGAGAAGGCATTCACTTCTAAATTGGCAATAGAGTGAATTCCTCTATATAAAGGCCAAGGGCAAAAAACCAGTTTAACCCTAGCAGGCTTGGGAGGGCACCATCCACTACAACCAAAGTCAAGTGACCCTTAAAATTTTGAACATGAATGAAAAACTTGCCTTTTCCGATGGCTGGGATGGATCTGCCTTGGTAGTCATGTAGGGTTAGATTGCAGTCTTGAAGCCTCTTCTTTGCCATCTGAGGCAGGAGTCACTTCAAGGTGCTCCACAAGATGATGGAGAGTGCTGAGACAGTGTCTACCTCCATCTTACAAGGTTTTCCTTCTAGAGAAACAATAACACTAATTTTGTTAGAGCCTTTGTCTATTGGTTTAGCTTGGTAGCAGGTGAAACAGTCTTCAACTTGTTTTTGAAAATGCTGAGTTGTCTGGGGTTGCTGTGGCTGGGTAAAAGTCTTTCCTGCCTGACAGATCCTGGCTAAATGGCCCTTTCTTTGGCATTTTAGACAAATGGCATTCCTGAACTTGCAGGATGCCTTGAGGTGATTCCCTCCACAGTTTGTGCAGATGGGCTGAGTTCGTGAAGGCTGATTTGGGACAGACCTCTTTCCCCTCTGAACGGTTTTGGGTTGCCTGAGGTAATTTACGATACTGGTTTTGTCAGAGCTTTCCTCTGGAGACGCTTCGTCGTAATGAACGGCTGAGCTATTCTGGCTGACAGGGTTTCCTTGAATTTCTGCCTCTGAAAGCGCTGACAGCTCAGCGGCTTGAGATTCCTCTATTGTTATTTTAGGGGTCAAGTCCCCTTTAGCCAGAAGGCGCCTTTGTAACCTTAGGTCCTTGACTCCACAGACTAGTTGATCTAATAACATGTCCTCGAGGTAATCTGTAAACGCACAGTGTAAGGCAGCTGTTTGTAAAGCTGCCATATACCCGCTAATAGTCTCTCCTTCAGCCTGGGTTCGTCTTCTAAAAGCATGATGCCTGGCAATACGAGAGAGCTTAGGGGAATAATGGTTACATAGGATTTCCTGCAATTCCTCCCATGGAACAGTTTTTACTGATTGTGGTGTCAGCAATGCGGTAGCAGTGTCAAACACCATGGCTTCACAAAAACTTACACAGTACGCTTTTGTCCTGTGGGTTGAAATTTCAGCGAGGTCGATGGCGTCTAGGAAGCAGTCAAAACGATTTATGTAAGACTCCCATGTCTCTGCTGTCGGTCTGAAAGGCGGGAATGCTGGGGTTGAAGTAATCTCATCTTCAGGCAGTGCCGGGTTTTTCTGAGAGAAATTGAAATTCGCGCTCATGAATAGTAACAATCAGCTCTTAAAGTGACATTCAGCTCGGTAGTGGCTTCAGCTCTTTAAGTGACTCTTGCTCAGCAATTGTGCTCGGTTGCCTCTAGACGCATCCCACCCTCGTCGCCAGTGTAGTATTGGCGGTGGAATGACAGAGGCAACACAGAGCAAACTTCAGCTGTTACTTTATGTAAAAATAAAGGGTTGCTGCAACTGCTGCGCTAACAGGGCAGCCAGCTGTGGGCAACATCTGTTGCTGTTTGACATCTCACTTTTATAGTCAGCTGTCAAACGGTGTCAGCCAATAGGAGCGTTCCGCGTTCCCGCTGGATGCTCAGACCGGAGTGAGAACTTCAGCTCAGTCTCTTCAGAACGCAATAGCCAAATTCATGTATTAGCATTATTGTGGCTTGATTCAGCTCTTGTGTGAGCAGTCTAAAACAGTGGAACAGATGCCATTCTTTTTTTTCCTGTGCCATATCTGTCATTAGACATTGGCAATCATGTTGGCAATTCTATTTTTATCAACAGTCGCACACAAAACTTCCTGCTGAGTTTTATCCAAAACAGTCTTTTAGATCAGGGGGTCTCCAACCTTGGCAACTTTAAGACTTGTGGACTTCAACTCCCAGAGTTTCTCAGCCAGCTTGGCTGGCTAGAGAATTCTGGGAGTTGAAGTCCACAAGTCTTAAAGTTGCCACGTTTGGAGATCCCTGTCATAGACTCTGTGGAGCTGCAATAGAGCCCTTTTAGGTCTCCTGGGCATAATAATCTTGAAGCAACTACACAAGTCCTTTGCATGGCTACTTTAAAGGCTACAAAAAAGCAGACTGAGATATGAATGTAAGCAAACCACCTTGTAACTTTGCTGGCTAGAGAATTCTGGGAGTTGAAGTCCACAAGTCTTAAAGTTGCCAAGGTTGAAGGCCCCTGCCTTAGATTTTGAAGCCATGATTTTCTTCTTCTGCATGGACCTCATTTGCCTTCCATTTTTCCCTGGTGGATTAAGTGAAGTATGCTTTATAATTTTCACTTTTTAATGGTTCTGATGATTTTCCTCAGATTTCCCAGACAGCTTATCACCTCCTCATTTCTGATTTTGTCAACCCAGCTTATATATAACAGCCATCTGTAAATCCACAATGAACATATATAACCAAATTATATCAACTGATCGCTGAGACCGTGTAACTCCGTTCCCATAAACATATTACTCAATGGTCTGCTGTGCATCTGGTCATTGCACTGAGCTGAGAACGGCAACTTTCTATCCAGTTTGGAAAGCGGTTATTTTAGTATACAAAACAATTTGACCTCAAATTAGTGAGCTCAAGGGAGGAAAAAAATAAACAGAGAGACATCCTGGAAAACCTGAAAATAGCCTTTTTCAGGAAGCGATCTGACCAACTGATTACCCAAGGCTCCAACTTAAAAGTGGATAGGATGATTAACAGCAAGTACTACCCAGTGTTTTATTCCCGTCTTGAAACTGTTGCTTTATGAATTTGCAGAAGATAACTCAGGGGATTTGAGCTGTCTTGTGTTCAGAGGGTTTATTGCACCTTCTAAGATTAAAGAGACGCTTCTATTAGATGGAGGAAAGTTATTGCTTGTACTTTGCATTTGGAAGACCTCTTCTTGTCAGGTTGACTCACCTTTCAACTTACAGTAAATTTTGGTTACCCATTAAATCCATACAGCACTGAGCTAATAGACAGATTAAACTCCTGGAATCAGGACAATTAATCTTATTTTGTTATAAAGTATAAATCACCCCTGTGATTTCCTTTCCAAGGGTTACTTTGCTATTATTCACCAAATAATTAACTACCAAATCCTTATTAACTACCAAATCCTTAAAAAAAACAATAATAATAATTCAAATCAGGCTAGTTATCTTCTTGCATCTTTTATGAATTCTTCAACAGTGGGGGCAAGAGGAATGGAAGGACTGCTGGAAATATCAAATCAGAAAAGAAAAGTAGAAATTCATTCATTCGTTCGTTCATTTAATCTGCTGTCAGAATTTTATGATGTCCTTGTTATCTTTTAACTCTAGTGAAACCAGAGTTTTGTAATTGAGCAAGCCACATAATACAGTACATTAATGATATCATTTCATATCTCAGGTTCCGTTTCTCAATCCTGTTTCTTCTATGTTGATTTTTTTTAAGTCCCAAGTATATCCGTTTTCCATGTAATCTTTTTCTGAAAACTGGCATGATAGTCAATCCTTTAAGTAATACATCATTAACTCAAATAAATCCTCCAGCAGCAATTGTCCCAATAATTTTGATGCAATGGTATAAACTGAAAATTAGGAACAAAGACACATACCACACACACATACACACATTCCCCCTTCCCCTTCTTTCCTGAATTTTTTTTCCTATGTTGTCTATGGACACTTTGACACATGTTAGAAGTTACATCATCATAACCAATATCTCTTGCTATCATCCTTAAACCTAGGATCACATAGGATCCAAATGAATAAACTGTACAGACATTGATCGGACAGTATGGCATGTAAATTTTGAGTTAGTGTGAAGACAGCAATGGTTGCTCTTTCACTTTAGCCAAACCACAGAGAAAATACCAAAAGACACCAGATACTGCTAGTTTTTTCCATGAATGCTAATTGCAAAGGCAGCTCAGCACATATGGTAGTGAACCTTAAAAGAACTACAAACTTCAAACATACCTAGCAGGGACTGCTTAAAAGATAAACCAATAGGAGAATAGGTAAGCAATTTAGTCAAAGCTGGTACTTGGTGATATTTAGCCAATAATATCATGTTAGAATCTAGAAATTCTGGATTGCAAATGCCCAATAAATCCATGAAGAGGAAGGGGATTTTTTTTTTTAAAGATAAGATAGTGGACACGATTTTGTAATGTAAACCCCACCTCTTTTGCACATGTGTGCAATGCCCATGGCACTAACCCCCCTAGAAATGCCACTTATCCAGCATTGGTCGGGATGAGTTTGATCATCCCGACCAATGCTTTAATCATCTCATGGATTACAATGATTGGAGCATTTACATTGGGGGACGGTATGCACAGACTGCCCTGAAGTTGCTCATTATCGGAGACAGTAGCAGAACACAGATCAAACATCCTGAATTGTAAAGTGATACTCTCATCTCTGAATAGAACTGGTAACTAACGGAAAGCCTGATTGGCTGCATGTAATTGAGAGGTATCTGTAGCATCAGATTTGTGGGAAGTTATGGAAATAGCAGCCCTACAGCCCAAAGACCCTTAAGACAATAATGGGGAACTTGCATTCCAAATGGTGCTGACACATAGCTCCAGGTGCAAGTCTAGGGCCGATAGAATTGTTAGCAGCACCTGAGAGACCACAAGCTCAGTGGTGGGATTCAATTTTTTTTTTTACTACCGGTTCTGTGGGCGTGGCAGAATCCCATTCCCTCCCCACCCCACTAACCTGCTTTCCAGCTCCATTCTCCTGTGCAGGGCAACCAAGGAAGACCCAGCCAATCAGCTGGGACTCAGGAGGCAGAAAAAAGATGGGGGCGGGGCCAATCAGAGGTGGTATTTGCCAGTTCTCCCAACTGCTCAAAATTTCCACTACCAGTGCTCCAGAACTGGTCAGAACCTGCTGAATACCACCTCTGCACAGGCTCCTTATCACCTAGTCTTATGAGAACAGCAATGTAATCGGGTACAAATTGCAACAGATCAAGTCCCGTTAATTTTAATAACCCTTTTACATTCTGTTTTAGGTGTCATCCCTGAAGCTGACCTGACCGGAGCCACCTTGGAGCTTCAGTGTTGCCACACTGGAGCTGAGGGATAGGGAGAGGTAGCTGGGGTTTTGTAGCCAAAATAAAATACTTTCTCTTGGGAACCAATGACATTCTCACATCAGGACTATGGAAGGAGGACTAAGGTCACCAGACAATCAGACAGCATCTTGATTGGACCAGGTGACTGCTTGTTTGGGGTGGAAGGAAAATATTCTCTTTTAATTAGGTGAAAACCATGGGGAAAATTCAGAGTCGGTTGTCCCCAGATTTGTGCCAATATGATATCTCCAATAAAGCTATTCTTTGAGGAATTCATCTGCCTGGGAGTTTTGCTTGTTATGGGCCTATTATTTGGAACCCTGACATTGGGATTATTAATGTTGGAGAATGGAGATATATTTTTCAGGATATAGTTTGGATCACAGAAGGAAGATATCTCTACTTTTCTGTGTTTCTTAAGAAATCTAGGCCTTACTTCAAAGACAATGGATGTCGGTTAGCATTCACTGACAGCTAGTTCGCACTCTGCATTTGGAGCAACTATATTACGAACTTTTTTTTTTTAAAAAAAGGGATATCCTACAACTTAATTACTCAGTAATGTTTTCAGCACTATGTTCTGGAGTGTAGCCTCTCCAAAAGCTCCTGCTGGATTCAACTTTCCAATAATTAAATGTTGGAAGGATATAAAAGCCCCTTTAAAAGCACTAACTTTAACTTGGCTCGAGACTTGTTTTGGGCCTCTTTCTGATATTATGAACTTTAAAAAGGCTTTTGGAAGCATTCGGCTGTGGGAAGTTTCCTGTACTTTGCCCTTTTTCATTCCCTTCATCAGCTCAGTGTTATTAGTGCCATAGACAAAATATGCATGCATCTAATGATGCATGTTAGACTGTGGATGTTTTCCAAGCAGACTGGTGCCATGCATCCCCAGCTGTCATTTATCAAAGCCAGATGTGCTTTGTATCAGGAAGACTTCTAAGAACATCTAGGCGAAGTTAAGCTAAGAATAACTAAAGCCAGATAGCCATGCTTTGATTTAAGTGAATCAAAGCCCATCACAGTCATGGTAATTAATAATAACCCAAGTCAAGAGAAAACATGAACAATAAGAAAAGTCCATTTAGGATGTCATAAAAAGAAGTTTTTTAAAAAAGAGCAACAGCAAAGAAATCCAGCAGCAACAACCCTTTGGTCTTAATGAATCAGAACTCTTAGAACCCAGTTCGTAAATATTGACAATTAAAAAGCACAAATTGTGAGAATAAATCAGGAATTGAGATATCTACTACAATGGTTGTTTAATCATGATAGCTCCTGAACAGTATGATAGGCACACATATGAAACTATTCCTGATAATAATAGGAGACCTGATCTTGGGTAATAATTACATTTGTGGTCTCCAGCCGGGTTTTCTTTCCACAAACAAACAGGGCTCTAATTTAGCCAGAAAAAGAAAAAAGATGGGTGTTAAATATCTAAAACTAACACAAAGAGCAATCTACTGCTTGTGCATGTCTTTGCTGCTTTGGTCTATGAATAAAGTAACATTTTATAATCCGTGCATATTTAGATTGAAGGGGGAAAAAATAGGATATTGGAACCACAGGTTTTGTAGCGATTGCTAGTATAACCAGAGAAATAAGCTCAGTAAATTGTGGAAGTCTTTCCTGTTTTTGATGTCTTAACAAAACTGCAAGTGAAAAATGAAAAATTAAAAGCCAGAATATGGTAAACAAGTTCTTCATCCCCAAGATGTCTTAATTCCCCATAGTATCAGTTTAATCTAGCAGGTTTGTTTTGCTCTGGGTCCCATCAATTAAACAATGCCTTTGGTTTGGCCACTGGAAGAGTAAGTTCTTTGTAGTTTGCCTTCTAGAATGAGATTCCCTCAAGGTTCAAATGGCCTCTACTCTAAGATTTGGCTATTCATCCAAGCCTTTCAAAAGATGCCTTCCTTCCTTCCTTCCTTCCTTCCTTCCTTCCTTCCTTCCTTCCTTCCTTCCTTCCTTCCTTCCTTCCTTCCTTCCTTCCTTCCTTCCTTCCTTCCTTCCTTCCTTCTTCATTGTTCTTGCCCTCAGAAATTGTGGGAGCGCCATCAGTTGAGACTTTCAAGAAGAGATTGGACTGCCATTTGTCAGAAATGGTGTAGGGTCTCCCGCTTGGGTGGGGGGTTGGACTAGATGACCTACAAGGTCCCCTCCAACTCTGATTATCTGTATCTGTATCTGTATCTGTATCATATCATATATATCATATCATATCATATCATATCATATCATATATCATATATCATATATCATATATCATATATCATATATCATATATCATATATCATATATCATATATCATATCATATCATATCATATCTATCTATCTATCATCTATCTATCTATCTATCTATCTATCTATCATCTATCTATCTATCTATCTATCTATCTATCTATCATCTATTATCTATCATCTATCTATCTATCTAATCTATATCTATCTATCTAATCTATATCAATCATCTTTCTATTGATATTGATACTGATGTGGTGTCAGTTATTTTTAGGCTTTAGTCAATTGCTATTGCTTTTAAAAAGTATTTTTAACAACTATTTTAAACCAATCAGAGTTTCTGGGAGTTAACTGACATAAATTAATTGACATTGGTTAATTGACATAAAAATGTACGTATGATTATGATTAGTTGAACAATCAGCCAGATATCTAGGCTAGATTTGGCATTTTTATCCAGCTGTCGAGTCCTTCCCAAAGATTTGGAATATGCAGATGTTTGATGGCCTTAAAGGTATCTATTTTATTTTATTTAGTTTAGTTTTGTATGAGAAAACAAGTATAAATATGAACATAACATATAAACATATAAGTATAAACAGGTATAACTATATACATAATAAATGAGTACGAATAAATGGATAAATGGGAACAGTAGGAAAGGCACGCTGGTGCACTTATGCACACCCTTTTACAGACCTCTTAGGAATGGAGTGAGATCCATGTAGACAGTTTAAAATTAAAGTTTTTGAGGCTTGAGGATGTGACAACAGAGTTAGATAGTGAGTTCCAGGCACTGACCGAGGTCGTATTTTCTGCGATTGAGTTTGGAGCAGTTTACTTTGAGTTTGTATCTATTGTTTGCCCAAGTATTATTGTGATCAAAGCTGAAGTGATCATTGACACGTAAGACGTTGTAGCAGACAATTTTGCGTACTAAACTTAGATCAGACTGTAGACAGCGTAGTTCTAAATTGTCTAGCTCCAAAATTTCAAGCCTGGTGGCATAAGGTATTCTATCGTCATAGGATGTAAGCTGTTCCAAGTAAATTGGCCTTTTGCAATTGACTGGGTTTTTTTTTTCCAGTGCCGATCATGCTCATGTGAACCTCTACCATCCACCACCTTTCCATAAAAGACATTCGCACTAGACATCCTCAAGGTATCTTTTTTAGGCATAGCTTCTATGGTACATCTCCCACTGTTACTTCAAAGTAATCATCAAGGCTTTGCAGTTGACCATTAGAAGAAGTTCCTTGAAGGTCAAAACCCATCCAGATCATCCTTAAGTCCTTTATGAAGCTTTAGCAGAGAACCTTCTTAGAGTAGCAGTCCAAGAGCCATTCACTTACTAATGTCATGGAGCATTGAAACCTCTACAGGTTTCTGCAGGCATATAATGAAGCAGTTCGTCTTTGGACAAGCAGCTTTCCTGCCAACTTTTGTCAGCTGAAATATTCCTGAAATTGCTCCACTGAAGATCAGTGGTCAAACCCAAAATGATATTACACTCTTTTTCTTTTATTTTCAATCTAAAAAGAATGTGAGGAATAGGAAAAAGAAAACAACCTTCTGAAATAATACTCAGAAAATGCAGTTCTCCCCACTTGCGTGAATTCTTGCATCTTTAAATAATCCATTATGGGCTTTCACAGAATAAAAATCACGCAAGCCAATTTATCAGCTCTTTTGTGATTGCTCATCTTTGGGGTTAAAAGTATTTTTCTATATGCAAAAGGCAATGCAATAAGGCATTGTGGCAATGCCTAAACCAACATGAAAATCAAAAACTTATTCTCTTGCAAATGCTCTATATCAGGGGTAATCAACCTTTTTATACCTACCGCCCACTTTTGTATCTCTGTTAGTACTAAAATTTTCTCTAACCGCCCACCGGTTCCACAGTAATGGTGATTTATAAAGTAGGGGACAAAACCCCTACCGCCCACCATGAAAACTGGAACTCCCACTAGTGGGCGGTAGGGACCAGGTTGACTACCACTGCTCTATATCATTCATACATTTAGGAGATATATTTCAGTTAAGAAAATAACTTCTTTAGTAATATATTACTTAAACCAATCCCTTTGTTGTTGTTGTTGACTTCAGTATGATGTTCATCCAACATCAACATTAGGCATTTTATTAGCCAAACCAGCTGCAATCAAATCCTCTCCACATCTGTTAACAACTTCAATTTCCATCATTCTCAGCCAATATTCTTAGCCCTCCATTAAGAATCTCCTCCCCCCATCTTTTCAAAATGAGCCTAGCAGACAGATGCATTAATTTACATTTTAAACCCTGAAAGAAAACCTATTTTGTCTCTTTTTAATATTTTTAGAAATGTATACAGCCACCCAATTCTATGCAGTGTACAATCAGAGCAATACTAAAATACAATTCAAGAGTTCAAACATCTTCTTCTTCTTGTGCCGTATCTATTATCAGATGTTGGTGATCATGTTGGCAATCCTATTTTTATCAACAGCCACATGAAAAAGTGCTGCTGAGTTTTGTCCAAACCAGTCCTTTAGATTTTGAAGCCATGATATTCTTCTTCTACCTGGACCTCGTTTGCCTTCAATCTTTCCCTGGAGGATTCAATTTTTTTTGGATATGCTATAGAATTAGATAAATGGCAGAAGCTATGGGATATGAATTATAAATTAACAATATCGACATCATATAAAGAAAACTTGTATAAGATGTTTTATAGGTGGCATTTGCACCAGCAAAACTAGAGAAAATGTTCAAAGATAAATCAACCAAATGTTGGAAGTCTCATCAAACACCAGGAACACATTACCATATGTGGTGGACTTTTATAGAAGCTAAAAGATATTGGACTAAAATACACACATGGTTGGAAAAAAAAATGATTAAACAACATATAGATTTGAAATCTGAAATATTTTTTATTAGGAATGAAGGTTACAGTAAAGAAAAAAAATGTATTTAATTATACATGTCTTAACAGCAGCTAGGATTGTATTTGCTCAGAATTGGAAAAGTGATAAAATATCGATAGGAGGAAAAGTAATTGAAAAAATATTTGATTGTGCAGAAATGAAAAGATTAGCATTAGAAATTAAAGAAAAAGAAGAATCTGAATATTACATGGTGTGGGATTTGTTTTATCAATGGTTAGAAAATAAACCAAATTAAAATGGATTAGATGTATTTATAAAGCAAAAAGAGAAGCCCGTGAAATAGATATATGGATATTACTTATATTACCTATGTGGGAATGTGATTATTGTTATAGTGTTATACTGATAAGAAGATTTCTTATTAATTGTGAGCACATGAAATATGTACCTAATCAACACACGATTGAAATGGAATGGATTTATTGTATGTAAAAATAAGAAAAACATTTTTTAAAAAAGGTCTTTCCCTAGAGGATTAACTGAAGTGTGCCATATTTTTCCCGGTGTTGCATCACATGTCTGAAATATTCTAACTTTTGCTTTTTAATGGTTTTGATGATTTCCCTTGGCTTTCCCAGGAGGCTTATCACCTCATTTCTGATTTTGTCAACCCAGCTTAAACATAACAGCCGTCTGTAAAAACAACATTTCAAATGCTTCTAAGTCTCTTCAAGCAGCTTTTTGTCAGAAGCCTACCCTAATCCTAACCCTAACTCTCTACTCCATACATCTTCAAACATCAGAAGAAAAAAACCCAACGCTGAAAGAATCATACATACATACAGGATCAACCAGTCAATGTAATCCAAGACCTGAGAAAAGAGACAGACAGGTAATTCTTGTTTTATGACCACAACTGAGCCCAACATTTCCATTATTAAGCAAGGCAGTTAAATGAGTTTTGCCCATTTATGATCTTTGACAAGCCATGGTGCCACAGTGGTTAGAATGCAGTACTGCAGGGCCAATTCACTGCTCACTCCAGGAGTTTGATTCTGACCGGCTCAAGGGTGACTCAGCCTTCCATCCTTCCAAGTATCTCTGTAAACCACTTAGAGGGGGAGGTGAAGCACTGTGAAGTGCTATATGAGTCTAAGTATTATTGCTATTTCATTCCACAGTTGTTACATGAATCACTATGGTTGTTAAGTTAGCAACTTGGTTGAATCTGTCTTCCTTATTGCTTTTGCTTGTCAGAAGATCACAAACATGATTCTGGGACACGGCAACCATCATAAATATGACCCAATTGCCAAGTGTTGAACGCACAACACGGGGATGCTGCAATGGTCATAAGTGTGAAAAATGTCATAACTCACTTTTTTCACTGCTGTTGTAACTTTGAACGGTCACTAAATAAATGGCTGAAAGTCAAGGACTCTCTGTAGAGCCAGGCTAGTTGCTATTTCATCATAATCTATAATTTTAATGCGCCCTTTAGAAGTACATAGATCATTGCTTCCCCACAGTTTTTCATGTGAACGTTTCACACATTTAAACTAGTGAAAACCTATCTACAAAAATGTGAAGTTAAGAGAGCCGAAAGCTGAACCTCTAATAAAATATTTGGCAAGATCTTTCTTTTCATAGGCAGAACACTCAAACTCTGTCCCTCTACAAAAATGATTGGACCAGAAATTCTATTTTAGTACTTGAAAAAGAATATCATAACCATAACAAGATAATGTAGGTTCGTTTCCCAACTTGGCAGCAAGGATGAGGAATAAGTAAGCACTGTCACTCGTGTCCTCATGACCTCCCATCTGGTCTACTGCAAGGTACTTTACTTGAGGCTGCCTTTGAAGAGCATTTGGAAGCTTCAATATTAAGTGTATGTAACATCAATATTCCATGACTGCACTGATTGTTGATGTGCTTCCAGGGTGAAATTTAAGGGGCTGATTGTCACCTTTAAAGCAGCAGTGGGATTCTACCTGTTTTACTACCGGTTCAGCTGAACCAGTCCGAACCGATAGCATACCACCGCTTTAAAACCTTTCATGGCTTGGGATCAAACTTAAGGGACCATCTCTCCTAGTTTGTTTCTATACATCGGATCTGGTCAAGCAGGATTGAGATATTCTGGGTCCTGTCAGCTAAGGAATGCAGATCCTAGAAGCTGTGCCTTTTCTGCTGTATTGGCCTCCGTCTGGAGATCAGGATAGCCCGGATAGTGCTATTTTATTTTTATTTTTGTAAAATCCTTTGGAGGCCTCAGACTCTGAATGTGGGATCTGTTTCTTGACTATGTTAGTGATTATAAAACACAGTATTGTCTTGGCTGCTATGTATTTTAATTTTAGATCGTTGTAATTCGTTTTATTTTAACTTTGTCCATTACTTAACAGATTAATGGAGTTGGATTAACCTTGTAGATCATCTAGTCCAAGGGTCTTCAAGCTTGGCAAGTTTAAGACTTGTGGACTTCAACTCCCAGAATTCCTCAGCTAACATGACTGGAGGAGGAATTCTGGGAGTTGAAGTCCACAAGTCTGTAAAGCTATCAAGTTTGAAGACCCCTGATCTTCAAACACCATTTTTGAAAAATGGCAGTCCAATCTCTTCTTGAAAACCTCCAGGGATGAAACTCCTGTAACTTCCGAAGGCAAGCTGTTCCATTGGTTGATTGCTCTCGCTGTCAGAAAATTTATCTTTATTTCTAGGTTGAATCTCTCCTTGATTGGTTTCCATCCATTATTCCTTGTCTGGCCTTCTGGTTCCTTGGAAAATAGCTTGAGCCCTTCCTTTCTGTGGCAGCCCCTCAAATTCTGGAACCTGCTATCATGTCTCCCCTGGTCCTTCTTTTCACTAGACTAGCCATGCCCAGTTCCTGCAACTGTTCATGTATGTTTTAGCCTCCAGTCCCCTAATCATCTTGGAAGCTCTTCTCTGCACTTTTTTTCTAGAGTCTCAACATCTTTTTAGAGTGTTTTGATCCTTTATGCATTTATTGACAAGATTCTTTTTAGTTTGGAAAAGGCTGGATCACCATGAAAGAAATATAATGAGGCTAACAAATAAGACTAGCTAAATTATGGTCTATTTCCTGGTTATATGTTGTCCATATGCTAGACGAAGAATGTATGTGATGTAATAAATGGATATGCGTGGAAGACCAGCGGAAGGAAATGTCATTATATTGTTGTAGTTGTTGCTTGCAACCATGAAAAGAAACACCACCATATATTATGCATACATTGAGTGAAGAATAATGCAGTGTATATGCTTCTACAATTAGCTAAAAAAAAGAAACAAATGAAGTAAAAATAACTTTTGGGTTCTTTCACACAAGACAAATATAAAATGATGTCTACTGAATGGTTAGCAATTGGTAAATCAGTTTTGAGCACACCCCTGAAAGAATATATTTAAGAAAGCTGGCTAAGTATTTTTGAAAGCTGGCTAAGTATTATTACTTCTGCAATGAACTTGCTATTAAAGATTCTAATTCAGATTAGCATGGGCTGGCCAATAAAACAAAACCTACAGTATAACAAATACATCGCTTGTGATTTGGGGAGTCTATTACAACTCCATCATAAAAGCATTGAGATTTCTTTTCCATAATAGATTAACCAGAGTAGTCATAGAAAGATGAGATCATTGTCAACCATCTTTTAAAAAGGTTAAATCAAACATAAATATGCCCATAAATATTAAAGCTGCAATGTGCATTCTCTCCCAAAGTCACAGTGAACTCTAAATAGTGTTCCATCTATTATTGATCTATATCAAGGGTCTTCAATCATGGCAAGTTTAAGACTTGTGGACTTCAATTCCCAGAATTTCCGAGCTAACATGACTGGAGGAGAAATTCTGGAAGTTGAAGTCCACAGGTCTTAAAGTTGTCAAGTTTGAAGACCTCTGGTCTTTATAGACAGATAATAGAGAGCTGTAGTGATGAGGTAGGTGGAATGCAGTATTGCAATCTAACTTTGCCAACTGCCAGCAGTTCAATCCTGACCGACTCAAGGTTGACTCAGCCTTCCTTCTACAGGTAAAACTCAAAAAATTAGAATATCATGAAAAAGTTCATTGATTTCAGTAATGCAACTTAACAAGTGAACCCAATATATGAGATAGACTCATTACATGCAAAGCAAGATAGTTCAAGCCGTGATTTGACATAATTGAGATGATTATGGCTTACAGATCATGAAAACCCCAAATCCACATATAGTTTCACCTTTTAAGTTGCATTACTGAAATAAATGAACTTTTGCATGATATTCTAATTTTTCGAGTTTCACCTGTATTCAAGGTCAGTAAAATGAGGTCCCAGATTGTTGGGGGCAATGCACTGACTCTGTAAACTGCTTAGAAGGGGGTTGTAATATAAATCTAAGTGCTATTGCTATTGGTATCTACCATATAATTTATTTTAGCTATCCATCCATCCATCCATCCATCCATCCATCCATCCATCCATCCATCCATCCATCCATCCATCCATCCATCCATCCATCCATCTATCTATCTATCTATCTATCTATCTATCTATCTATCTATCTATCTATCTATCTATCTATCATCCTGTATTGTTTATCATGCATTGTGTATCATTTATTGTCTACTTTTAGTTTTATTTATTACACAGACAGGACAGTATTTCACATAATTCTCTATATGTAATCTCATACCTGGCCACCAAAACTGTCATTTTGCTAAATGTAATGTTTTTAGGAACCCATAATGTCCTGCCTGTTTAACGTCATGACATTTTTTAATACAACTGATCTTAATACGTTCAGCACATATATTTTAGTTCCTCACCATGTGATCCCATTTTTCATTTCCATTTGATTTTTATTATTTATTAACCATTCATCTTCCGCTAATATTGTAGGTAAGTCTGTTGTAAGTATTGTGGATTGTAAAGATTCTATCCTATTAGTAGCTGGTATCAATGGTTGAATTACATTCTCTCGCATGCTATTATACTGAGGAAGTCTTGACAAAGCATCCGCCATAAAGTTTTTCCCTGATGGGACATATTTTAATGTGAAGTTAAATCTTTTAAAAAATATTGCCCAGTGAACTTGCTTTGGTGACAACTGATGTGGATTTTGGAGTACTTCTAAATTTTTATGATCGGTCCACACCTCAAACAGTTGTAAACTTCCTTCTAGTAAATGTCTCCAGGTTAGTAATGACCAGTGAACAGCAAAACCTTCCTTCTCCCAAATTGCCCAATTACATTCAGCTGGACTAAATTTCCTAGATGTATACACATATGGTTGTAAATTACCTTCTTTATTCCTTTGCAACAAAACAGCTCCTACCACTACATCACTGGCATCCGCTTGAATGATAAATGGTAGAGTTGCATCTGGGTGTTTCAATACTGGCTCTTGTGAAAACAGATTTTTTTAGGTTATTAAACGCTGTTTGACATTGGTCAGTCCATTTTAACATAGCACTTGGTTTTGGATTTTTAACACCAATAGATTTAGTTGGTAATAGATCCCTTAGTGGCATAGTGACATCAGCAAAACATGGAATAAATTGTCTATAAAAATTTGCAAACCCCAAGAAACTTTGCAGCTGTTTCCTGGTTTTTGGAGCTTGCCATTTTAATACCACTTCCACTTTTGGGGGGTCCATTTCCACTCCTCGTTCCGAAATACAATAGCCCAAATAATCTAATTGTTTAGTGTGAAATTCACATTTTGATAATTTTACAAAAAGTTGGGCATCCAATAATTTTTTAAGCACCTGTCTGACTAATTTAATGTGTTCTTGCTTAGAATCAGAATAAATTAAAATATCATCTAAATAAACTAAAACACCTCTATACAAATGTTCATGTAGCACTTCATTTATCAATTGCATGAATACTGCTGGGGCTCCTTGTAACCCAAATGGCATAACATTATAGTAGTAACTACCAAGAGGGCAATTAAACATTGTTTTCCATTCAACTCCTTCTTGAATTCTTACTCGATAATAGGCTTCTCTCAAATCAAGTTTTGTAAATATACGTCCTTTGGCTAGTGTAGCTAGCAAGTCCTTCAGTAATGGTAATGGATACCATGGCTCTACACATATGACATTTAACCCTCGATAATCCTCCATCTTTTTTTTCCCGGAATAACACTGGCGCTGCCATATAAGACCTTCCTGGAGTGATAAACCCACTTTTTAAATTTTTATCGATGTATTTTCTCATTAATCCAATTTCTTTTGGGTCATTGAGTACATTTGTGGTTTGGGTAATGCCACTCCTGGGATCAATTTGATGGCACAATCCATAGGTCAATGGGATGGTAAAAAATCAGTACCATCTTCCTTAAATACATCTGCTAAGTCTTCATACTCAATCGGATAGGCCTTTTCGGTAAGTGTTTCCTCTCTTACTTGCTTTGTAGTATCGGAAGGGTGAGGGGAGTCATCATCATGGCATGATGGATGGACCCATGGCTGGACATAATTTATGATAACCCCTCCCCAGTGTATAGTGGGTTCCCATTTATCAAGCCAAGCTAGTCCCAGAATTAATGCCTTGCTCATGTGAGGAACCACCACAAAAGAAATCCACTCCCAGTGCTCCCCCATCACCATTTTAATATATTCAGTTCTATGAGTTGCTGGAGCTCCACCCAATATAGACCCATCCACCTGTTCAAATTTAATAGGAACACCTAATTTAATAACTCTCAAATTTAATTTATCAACCACTGCTTGACTTATTAAACATCTTGTGCATCCTGAATCTATCAATGCCCCCACCTTAATTCCCTGATCAGTCCATTTATTCCATAAATCCACAGGTAAAATAAAAGGATGAATGGGTTTACTTACCATTGGGTCATCTAGCATCTCATTATCCATATCAGTTTCTCCCAGCATAGTAGATTGCATAACAGATCTTTCATCTTCCACTGGAATATCTGGTGAATTAACTATTACTCCCCTCACCTTGTCTTGGTCATGGCAATCTCATCTACTTGGTTTAGTCTTATTCAATTCTGAACCAGATTGGGGATCTTTCACTGTCATAGATTGAATTGGACAAACCATAGGCTGATACCCTGGTCTATCACAGTGAAAACATTTAAATGTTCTCCTATTATTTTGTGTTGATATTATTCTGGGTTGTGGTTTTGTGCTTGCACTTATAAACTTTTGTGGTTATATAAATCCTTCGAGCCTCAGTTTCAAACGATATAAACCATCATCTAATTCTATCACCAGATGATACCAATCAGTCAATGTAGCATACGGACCTCTATTTAAACAAGCCTGATGTAGTTTAGGGTCCATCCCTTCTTTAAATATATGAATTAATAAACTCTCTGGTAATGAAGGGAGTTTACTAGCCAATCATTGGAAGTCATTTACATATTCCCATGCTGTTTTCCCTTTTTGTTTTATGACTAACAAATCCTCTTCTGTTTTCTTGTCTGCTGATGTATCTTCAAACCAATTTCTTAATGCATCCAAAAATCATCCTATATCCCTCAACTCCTCTGCCCTATGGCGATATAGATCAGATGCCCATTCGTATGTTTCTCTCACTAACACTCTGGTAACAGCCACTACCATGGACCAATTTGAGTAGTAACAATGGGAGTATAAATCAAAATGGTTTAATACTTGGTTTAAGAAAATAGCCACTTCATTTGTATTCCCATCAAATGTGGTTGTTAGAGGAGGGGGGCCCCCAGCTCCCTGGTACTGGACCTCCCCAACGGGCTCCATAATCCAGGTCGCGTGGGACTACTGATCGAGGTCTCATGGAATATCTATCTTCCTCTATGTTTCTATCCTCCATTCTCCTAGAATGTAAGTCCGATCTTTCCAATCCTCTCCCAACCTCAGACTCCTGAAACCCTAATGGACTGGATGCATATAAAAGGTCCTTTTCAGGGTGTAATAATTGTTTCTGAATCGAGGTCCCCCTCTCCTTTGTTTCTTTTAAAGTCACCTCTCCAAATTGTATCCTTAACATTTCTAACTTGTCACTTCCTGGAACTGCCCACTGACTTTCATTGGACCCAGGCCAATGTTTCACTTTCCAATCCATTGGGCGCTCCTTTTGCCTATATTCTTTCCCCTTTTCCTCCTTTAAGCCATGGTCTGGGTCACTTAATGACACCTTAGTTGTTTTAGGCTTTATCACAGGTGATACTGGCAATGGCACTTCCTCTCTCTCCATTCCCATGGTCCATTCTTCATTGTTTTCTCCACCATCATCTTCAGATGCTTCTATGCCTTCTTCCACTGTCCATTCCGGATCTGTGCTCTCTGCCATTATTCACAGTAAACTAGGTTTTTGAAATTAAAGGAGAGTGCTGACTTTCTGTAAGCCTTTGTTTGAACTTGTAGGAATGATAGCAATAAACTATATTACTCACAGGATTTGTTGTAAATAGGTATATTTATTTTTGCTCATTTCCCTTCAAACACGGCCACAACAGTTATACCAGATAAAGTCAGCGCTGAGAGCATTCACCTCTCACCACAATTTATCATGCAGCCCCAACCCATGCAGCTAACTAACATCCGCCCTCCCCATTAGTCCTACATGCCTCCACCCCGCAATTCTAAACACAACTAATCACCAAACAGAATGTGGTTTTAATTCTCGGGCTGTGACTTAACTTCCCCAATGAGTCTTTGTATTTTGTTTCAGGAAATGAGAGGAGTCAGAGCGATAAATCTCCTCCCACCCCCATCCTTGTCACATGTTCGTGCCGATATGGGATAGGTGAGTTGGACCAGGATGGGATCTGCAAAAATGGGAAACGTTCCACAACCAAGTCAACATATTGGAAACGGCAGGATTGGATGTTCGTTCCCCAACCAAGATAATGTGTTGGGCTTCACTCCAGGAGATAAACCGGTAGGGTCTTTGAAGCCCGACATTACCGTTAGACAAATCAAAATTTCTGCAGGCTATACTGTCTTGCCTCTAATTAGTTAGTGGGCTTCTGCTTCTGCTTGAAGTTCCATCAGTGGGCAAAACATGAATGGTACCGATTGTATGAAATTCTTGGATGTTGGAAGAGTATCAGGATGAGACTTCAGTTTTGCCGACTGACAAAATGTCTCTTTAGGAAGGATTTTGATTCCATCTGTTGACTTTCCTACTGACACCAGTTTAAATTTTTAGTGTTAGGTTTTAGTTCTTGGCTGGTTTTGTGGTTTTTGTATCCTTTTTAAATTTTTTATGAATTGTTGGCTAGTTTAATCATACATACAGTAATATATCATTAAATATCTAAATGATAAATTTAACTAATCTGGAATGAAAATGCAGAATGTGTATCACTAAAGTATACAAGAAGTTAGTGTATATTGTTCAAATCACAATGCATGGTGGGAGAGTAGGGAAATTAAATCTCTTTGTCTGACTGTACTCCCTTCCCCCTGACTATTCCCCAGGAAGGATTATTCCATTTGTTTCTGGAGCTAGCTAATATTAGTTTCAGGGTAGGAAGACTAGATCCAGAGGTGGTATTCAGCAGGTTCTGACCAGTTTTGGATAACTGGTAGTGGAAATTTTGAGTAGTTGGGAGAGCCGGCAAATTCCACCTTTGACTGGTCCCGCCCCCATCTATTCTCTGCCTCCCAAGTCCCAGCTGATTGGCTGGGTCTTCTTTTGTTGCCCTGCACAGGAGAATGGAACTGGAAAGCAGGTTGGTGGGATGGGGAGGGAAGGGCATTTTGCAGTAACCTTCTCCCAGGAATGGGGTGGGAAAAGAGATTTTACAGTATCCTTTCCCTGCCATGCCCACCAAGCAACGCCCGCAGAACTGGTAGTAAAAAAATTTGAATCCCACAACTGACTAGATCCCTCTATTTCATAACATTGTTGCCCCAGTCTCACTCTGGATGGTATTTAGAGAATTTCAAACATGCCTATTAAATACTTATCCATTATAAGAAGGCATTCATGCATAGGAAGTGGTGGGTTGAACTTTCTAGTCCCATGAAGAAGATCCCTAAACTCACCTACTACTCTACAGCTTTCCATAGTTTCTACAGAACGTTAATTCAGAAATACTTCTGCCATTGTGTTTCAAATAAATTTATTTTCACTCCAAAGAAATTCCTTTTCCCACAGATAATCTTGTTGCCTAGTGGTCTAATCAGATACAATATTCCATACCTAGAGAGTTAATGAGAGTTATTGATTCATTAAGAATTCAACCCTTTAATTGATATTTCAAGATTAAAGAATTAGGAGCAAAAGTGTGGAAAAATGAAGA
The DNA here is from genome assembly GCF_049901715.1 of Pseudonaja textilis. NCBI lineage: Eukaryota > Metazoa > Chordata > Lepidosauria > Squamata > Elapidae > Pseudonaja > Pseudonaja textilis. Next base: position 22,080,505 of record NC_141993.1, read on the forward strand.
ATTGAGCAGGTATTGCACTGACTTTGATACATCTCATCACAACACAAATGTACACATCTGTACAAAATGAAGTCAGAACAAACTCATGTATGAATCTCACTCCATACCTCATGAAAAAAACATCAAATTCTAATCTAATTTACATCTAGCTTTTCTAAGTTATTATAATGGTTTAAGGTTTTTCATGGGTGGAGTTTTCTTTTTAACTAGCACCTAGTTAGCCTCTGAGATGAGATATGCCACAATAACAGCAAAACACACAATAAAAAATGAATTGGTCACTTCCTCTTCATAAAATCCCACCCTCGTTCCTCACTCCTGATGGGCTCCTGAGGGTTTTATCAGCCTTATTTCCTATTTCTCTATCCACCACTTTGATTTAAAAGTTAAGAGTTAATTTACATTTTTATTTAATGCTTTCATGTTTGACCATCTTGGAATAAATCCCCATTCATTACAGACATATTAAAACATATCTCGTTTTAATTCAACTTTGCAAAAAATAGTTTCTTCACTGTGTAATAAAACATAAGAGTATCATCCTATTAAAATCTGCCTGTCTTCCTTTTCTTTAGATCTGATATAGCAGAATTGCAACAGAAAAAAGTGAAACAAAAATGCATTCCTATCATTATTATCTTACTATTTTCAATGAATATTTTTAGCAGCATACATAACATATAATGTGGTGATGAGGTGGCTCACTAACTTTCGTGATAAAAACTAAATCAGCATATAAAACTTCTTTTCTTAATTTCAGTCCCACTGATAATTAAATGCATATTTCCTATTAATTCTCAGATTCTGTAAAAGGATCGCTTCTCAACACCAGGGGAATGCCACGCAGGGGGGGAAAAAAACTTCAGTTGCTGGTGACCAGAGATAGAAGCTCACACTTTTATAATCCACCACAATAAAGTCTTGCCATTTTGTAAACTTTATTCTTAGGGCATCTCCATACGACCCACTGTTTGTACTCTCTAAAGTCTCAGAAGCATTTTGAAGGTGGCCTTTGATTGTTTATATGTCTGCCACTTGAAATGCTGAGAACTGTCTCTGTGAGGAGGTTTCTGTAAGGATCAAACAGAAAAAGCACAGCACACAAAGAGCTTCTGCCAAATCAGTTTAAATGTTTTCTTTCTTTATAACATTTCAAAGATAGAAAAGGCTTCTTTTTCAACCATGCAGGACTAAGTATACAAATGACACTCAGCTGGTACTAACTTCAGAAGAGAAAGAGAATGTAACAAATTGATTTTAACTTCTTAAATTTAAGGTTTACCATTCTGAGATTAACTATTTCCATGCCTGGAATGGTACTGGTTCCAGCAATGCTAATAGTATGTGAAATGTTGCTATGCATGTAACTGTAACTAAATTGTCCAAAGAGTTAATCAAAGTTTCAATAATAACTTAACCAGGAACCTCTCATGGCTGGCTGCCTTTTGATCTTCTTTGGTTTTTGGATTGTCCTTTCTTTGAGCATCTGTGCCAAGCAAACTGTTCTCTCAACAGCAAGTGATGTCTCTCTCTTTCTAACAGCCTCTATACTGGCTCTATCTTGAATCGTCCTAGGACTTGCATCTCTTCAGATGCCTGAAAATGTCTAATACCATTTTTGCTTCCTAACCATTTCCACATCCTTTCTGGAGTCCATCAATAATTCTAATTCCTGCCAGCTCCTTTGTCCACTTCAACTTCCTCTCCCCTCATGAACTCCACAGGTGAGGGGAGAAAACCTTACCTGCTTTCTCCCTATTTTCCCCCAAACTCAGATTATTAGGTACTGTATAAGTAATTATAGACTGTATGTCTCATTACAGTTCTCCATTCTGTTGCAGCTTCCAGAAAAGCTTCTGCAAATCCTGTGACCCTAACCCCATACAATATAACACAATAAAGTAGTACTAACCAAAGTTTTGTCAGTCCTCCTCCTCTTCCTCCTCCTCCTCCTCTTCCACTGGTCTTCCCCTTCTTCCTTCTTTCATAAACTCTAGTGGCATGTAAAGCACATTGGAAGGGGGAAGGAGGAGGAGGAGGCAGAGGAGGGGAAGAGAAGAAAGAGAAGGAGAGGAAGAAGAAGAATAGAATAGAGTAGAGTAGAGTAGAACAGAACAGAACAGAACAGAATAGAATAGAATAGAATAGAATAGAATAGAATAGAATAGAATTCTTTATTGGCCAACTGTGATTGGACACACAAGGAATTTGTGTTGGTTCAAATGCTTTCAGTATACATAAAAGAAAAGATCCATTCATCAAGAGTCAAGAATTATAAGGTACAACACTTCATAATAGTCATAGGGTACAAGAAGGAGGAGGAGGAGGAGGAGGAGGAGGAGGAGAAGGAGAAGGAGAAGGAGAAGGAGAAGGAGAAGGAGAAGGAAAACTTTGATCCTCTGCAGAAAGAGAAATACAATAGGAAAACAGAATCACTATGTTTTAAAAAAAAAGCTTTAAAAAAGCTTCCAAGAAGTTTCCACTACATTACAACTGAACAGAAATAAATCACAAAGAAATGATACATTGCTTGCATTATGGGAGATCTGGAGCTGATTTCAAACTCAATCTCCTTTCCTTCCTGCTTTGGGATTATTTGTACTGAGAAGTAGTGTACAATACTTTTAGTAACTGCTTCTGTTTTAAGAAGAATAGTTTCATGAATCACTTCAAAACGCAGGGGACATCTTTCATTGCCATAAGTGAATTTGTATTTTCATAGACACTAAATCAACAGGCAGGATATGCCACTAATCTGAATATTGCTACCATGGGCTGTAGATTCATTCTTATTTATTATTAAACACTTGCAATTCTTGCTAGACTCAGGTCATAATCTAAAGCTGAACCTGTAGGAACTCCCTTAGAAGCAAAAAGACCATTGCAAATTAATGGAATGAACTAGCCTTTTTTTTAAAGGCACGGTACCATCAGCAATTGATTTGTAACTTTTACCTTCTATTTTTTTCCCTTTCACTTGGACAAGGAAAACCACAGAAATCACAAAAGAAAAAATAACTAAAAATAAGAAGGTGAATAAGATGACAGGACCATATCACTAGGGAAGAAGAAATTTCAAAATGAGAAGGCCCTGTCTAATGATTTTCTCTTTCCAGGCTAATGTATGAAATATGATTTAGAACATTTAACATCATTTCATTCTTTATGATTCATTTACTTGGGAGATACATCTCTCCACACATTTCTGCACATGATGTGGAAAAAATAACCAGATATAATGGCTGGAGGCGAACATAATATAAGAAAAATGAACTAGGAAGCGATTTCCCGTTGGTTCTTTTCTTCTAAAGAACCAAGTAGCACTCTCTCTCATCAGCAAAGCAGTAACACTCCGGACAATAAATCGGGTTGTTTGTATAACACAATTTCACACTGAAACTTATCCCAGAAAAATGTGAACTACTTTTTTAATATCCATATATACGAGAGTCATTTCTCATCATTCCCTCCACCATCAATCATCCCATTGTTCTGTGAGATCAGTGCTGTTTTATCTATGAAAGTTGAACATAATTTACTTTTTTTTAAAAAAATTGTCAGCTTCTTTCTGCTACTGCTGTACAAATCACTGATTGGAGAACTCAGGTTATGTAGCAATAGCACAGAGTCGGTGTATTGCCCTCAATAATCTGCATCCTCATTTTACTGACCTCGGAAGGATGGAAAGTTGAATCAATATTGAGCCAGTCAGAATTGAACTACTGCAGTGGTGGGATTCAAAAAATTTTACTACCAGTTCTGTGGGTCTGGCTTGGTGGGTGTGGCTTGGTGGGCATGGCAAGGGAAGGATTCTGTAAAATCTCCATTCCCTCCCCATCCCACTGACCTGTTTTCCAGTTCCGTTCTCCTGTGCAGGGCAACAAAAGAAGACCCAGCCGATCAGCTGGGACTTGGGAGGCAGAGAATAGATGGGGGTGGGGCCGGTCAGAGGTGGTATTTGCTGGTTCTCTGAACTGCTCAAAATTTCTGCTACTGGTTCTCCAGAACTGGTCAGAACCTGCTGAACACCACTCTGAACTGCTGGCAGTCAACAGAGTTAGCCTGCAATGCTGCATTCTAACCACTGCACCACCATAGCTCTATAGAGGGCAGAGAGATTGGGCCTGGACTGTACCAAAAACTTGAGAAAACATTTCCGACTGGCTCTCCCTAATTTACACAAAAATAAAGGGAGGGAGGGGAAAGCACATTAGAACTTGCAAAACTCTGTTGCAGTAAAAGTAGCCCCGATCTACATAGCATTGGTTTTTTTTTTAGCCTTAGTCTAGTCTACCTTATAGGGATGTCAGCTTGCAAATTTTGAGCAGAATAGAGCTCCTCCTCACAGCCCAAGTTGGGGCCACTTTGATGCTTCTCCCAGGTCTTTTTCATACACACATGCCTGACTCAACAACAATTCCAGAAAAAATAGAATTAAGGGTGCCGCACAGTCCTTATTCCAAGTAGCTCCTAAAATAATTATTTCATTTTAAACCATAGATAATTCCTCTAAACTTTATTACTTATAAAATGTCGAGTGTTATAGTTTTCCTCCCTGTGAATGATACTGAAATGTTTTCCCCATAAGACTGCACAGAAGACTTACATAGGGACAATTGTTATTTTTATCTCCCTTTATAATATTTGTCTGCTGTTTCATAAACCCTACAAGATAAAAGTCTAGGCTCCTGAAATTCCTGACCAAGCTCTCTTATTTCCTGACCTAAAACAGCCTCATCTCTATTCTTTAGCAAAAGAAAGGAGTTTTTTTTTTTAAAAAAATGGGCAGAGAATAAAGAGAAAAGATTATTTTCAAAAAATTCTAGCTTATGCAATATCAGCCAGTAGTGGTTTATTGGCCATGGAGTTCTTCTACAATCCATACTTATTAAAGCTAATCATGTGACAAATATGATCCTCACATTTATATTCCTTTAGCCAAGATTCTTGAATTACATCAGTATGATACATAAACTATGAAATTTATGAAAACAATAAGAGATTGAGAGTGGATTTTCTAGCCCATATGCAATCTTTCAGAGATCCCTTCCTTATATTTTAAGGATTTTCTTTTGAATTTCGTTGATGTGGTCTTAAGTAGATATAACATAACATGGGTAAACAGAAAATCAATCAACTATTTTAAAATATAAAGGGAAATGAGCAATTACTATAAGAAAAAAAATTCCTAGTTTTTAGGGATAGAACATCATTATAAAATGATATAAGATAGAACATCATTATAAATAGATAGAACATCATTATAAAATGATATATAAAAGTATAAAAGAACATCATTCTTAATAAAGCCATATTTTAGAAAACATATGGAACCGTATTGTGGGGATTTTTTGATATAAATAAATAGACAATGAATTCAATGGTGGTCTGGGGTATTTTTAAAGGAAACAGTCATGGTTGTGTTATTGCTTACATTTCATGAAAAAAGAAGAATCAAAAACTTAAAAGGACATTTGAAAAACATTTGAAAAATAAAGTCAAATAATCTTTAAATATATCTGAAAGAAAAGCCATTCCAGAAGTAAATAATGATTTAACGTTAGCTACATTGGAACTTAATTTCCTCTATGTGCTTGATGAAGAATATTTATGAGAATATTTATGAGACATTGGAAAAAAACAAGAAAAAGCAATATGTTGGTGGTTTCTTAAGTGAAGCAGCAACAAGTTTTATTATTTTTACTATTAAGAATCCTCAGTGAAAATCATATTATGATTCTGATCTTAAAAGTCATTCATATAAAAATTTATTTCTGAAATTTAACTTGTAATTCTGAGTCAAAGATTACTTAAGAATTAATCATGAATGATGATGATTTTGTTAACTTTGTTCAACCTTTTTTTCAACTTTTTTTTCCTTCCGCGAAGCTTATATTACTGTGACTTTGAAAACTGGATAAACTTTTGTAGGTTGTGTAATGTAATACTGGGTTTTTCTTCTTAAATGTTGATGTCAATAATTTCACAGCTACACTGGTGCATAGACTACAAATGATAGGACACTCTGATTTTATAAAGAGGTTTTTAAAAAGGGTTATCTGAGGGAATGTCTCTTGCCAATCACATCTACCCAACCCATTAGAGCAGGGAGGCAGGGAATGTTGCGGGTTCCATCTCTGAGGGAGATATATTTGGTAGGACCCAGAAGAAGGGCCTTCTCCGTGGTGGCTCCCTCTCTCTGGACTATCATTCCCCCAGAGATTAGAATGGCCCCCACTCTAGCATTCTTCCAGAAGGCACTGAAAATCTGATTCTGCCAGCAGGCCTGGGGGATGGAGCCCATCAAATGGTTCATGTGATCAGCTGTCGGGGGGGTGGAAGTTGGGGGTGGTTTTTTTTTTTTCCCAGATTTTGTTCTATTGTACTTTATTAATTTATTTGATTCTTTTTGTTAGTTTTTATTGTTTTATATTATTTTTATTTTAAATGTGTTTTTACATTCCATAAGCCACCTCGAGTCACCATGGGCCAATAGGCAGCAATATAAATTCAATGAATAAATAAAAAGCCTTGGATAATATTAGATTACTAAATGGCATCTTAGATATGCATTCCATTGCTATCTAAACCAATGCTATCAGGACCAAGTTCCTAAAAGGATCAAAACTCCTGAGCAGTCAAAGAGCTGAGAGTACTTATGTGGATCAGCTGCAACCATCACAACAGCAGGAATAACCAGCCAGGAGCCAGATGACACCACTGATAAATGAAATCCACACCACCTGTCAATCTTGGATCTGTTATAGGCGAGCACGTTCATTTCTGGACCAACAGGAAGACTCAACAGATGGTGATTGTTTTTATGGCTCTGGTTTTTTATCACGAGCTAAGCACCATGGACAGAAGCAGACCACAGACCATTAGCAATTATGCACCCTCACTTAGTTCTCTTGGTTTGCATTATAAGAGTGCATCAAGTTTGGAGCTCAGGCAAACAGAGAAGGGAGAACATTTCTAGACAAATTTTCTTCAATCTATTTAGTATCCATTTATTTAATCAATCCCACATTTCCCTTAAGAAATATGTAGGGGGGTAAATTAGCACAAAATTTCATTTTGTTTCCAAGAACCTTTGTTCTTTAAAAGTTGTAATAAAATTCCAGATTGTTATTTCTGTTGTACTTTTACTTTTCTTGAGTTAAATTTGTTCCCAATATGTTTGGAAGCATTCTTACTATTTTAGATTGAGACAATGAGAAGGTACTTTGGCCTTCGCGATTCTCTCTTTGGAAAAATGGAACTTAAGAACTAGCCAACTAAAAATAAAAACACCATTGTGGAATTTATCTGCAATCTGACAAGTCACACTTTTGCATGATGGTGAATTGTGACACACTCATTGAATTGAAAATAAGGGATTAAAACAAATGGAAATGGAAGCAGAAGCAGAAAAGAAGTAGGATTCTGCATCGAAATGCATAAAATCCTAATGAACATAAAATCAATGAAGCTTTTAAGAATTAAAACATATAAAATAACATTACCCTCTTGGACTCCACTCTTGTCCTGTAAGAATGATATCAACCACATATGATTTTGTTCATAAAAATTATTTTGAACTAGAATAGTACAGAATGTAGAAAAAAATACATTTAATGAAGCTGGTTGAAAGGCAATGAGGTTTTGATTATAGGGAAAAATATTAGTTAGTCCTGGACAGTGCTGGTATAATGACATAAAACATTCATAAGATAGGTGGCATTCATAACTAGGGTATCCATCGGACCCCTTATAATAGGTCCAAAATGAGTAAAGCTGACATAGTTTTGTCAAAAAAAATAAAAAATAAAGCTAAAATAAGTTACAGGCTCTAACTATTTATTTATTTATTTAAATCATTACAATAATTCCATCTTTCATTCATACAGTGTGTCGACTAGATACATATATCTTGTGCTAATAATCATAATTAATATGTTTTAACCAATATTACAATAATCACATTTTCTTTGTAAATCATAAACCATTTCCTCTTATATTTATAATCTTTATAACCATCTTAACTGATGGGCTGTAACTATTCCTGTTGTGAAAGGTTAAGAGTGAGAAATTTTTGTTCAATTGGTAAGTCATGACCAACTCTTTGTGACCCCATGGACCATAACAGTCCAGGCTCCTTCATCTTCTGCTATCTCTTGCCCAAATCCATGTTCATAGTATTGATGACACTATCTAACCATCTCTGCCCCCACTTCTCTTAATAGTGAGAAATATCTAAATATTAAATTCAAAAGAGAAGATACCATAGTTGAACCAAAACAAGCTAAGGATTTTTTCAAACTACTGAGAATATTGTTAGGCCCACAGATAATAAACACAGAGAGAAATTACATATCAAACAGTGGATTTATCTTGACAGCACCAAGGAGACTTACTTCCTAGTATGAAACAGATTTTAGGCACTTTTCCTTGAAGCAATAAAGAAAGATTTCATGGAAACTGAAAACCCAACTGAATTCCTTTATGATACACAGTGACAGGCTAAATGAAAGAGAGGTCCCTAGTTATCTTAGTTTGACTCAACACTACATGACCTTTTAGACGAACCTCACTCTCAAGGATCTAGGAATACTCATTTCAAAAGATCTAAGTCCCAGAGCTCACAGTAACAGCATTGCCAAAAAGGCATTAAGAGTTGTTAACCTAATTTTGTGAAGCTTCTTCTCCGGTAACATTGAACTGCAAACCAGGGCATACAAAACCTTTGCCAGACCAATACTTGAATACAGCTCATCTGCCTGGAATCCACACTGTATAACAGACATTAATATAACTGAACGAGCCCAGAGGTATTTCACAAGAAGAATACTCCACTCCTCAGCTCACAATAGAATACCTTGTTACCAGGCTTGAAATTTTGGACCTGGACAATTTAGACCTACACTGCCTATGGTCTGACCTAAGCTTAGTACACAAAATTGTCTGCTACAACATCCTACCTGTCAATGACTACTTCAGCTTCAACCACAATAATACACGGGCAATCAATAGATACAAAAAACAGTATGCATGGATGCGTGAAAGTAGTAGTAATAGTACACATTGGTGCCATAGAATGGCAACATTATCAAAGTGCGGGTTGATTGCATATGCTACCAACCATTGTCTGTATCATTGTCTGTGTCTTGCTTGCTATATTCCTCAGAATTTTGGTCACTTCTGGTTCTTTACCATTTTTTTTAATTTGACCACAAGATGCTGAAACTAACATAGGAAGACATTTTTTCAATAGTTTAGATATTATAGCTGGTGGCTTTGGAAGAGGAGGAGGAGGAGGAGGAGGAGGAGGAAAAAGGCAGAGAAAAGGAGAAGAGAGGGACAAGAGGAGAGGAAGGAGGAAAAGGAGTCTAGACTTTATATGTCACTAGAATTTATGCTGCCATATGTATGATGTACTAGTATTGAGAAAACTCCAGTGCTGTGTGTCACATCATGTAAATTTTAATATGTGAAGAAATACGACCATAAGTAACACAGCTTAAGTACAAGAAAATGTAAATAAGTTGTAGTAATGCATATTATGCACTTAAATTACCAACCAAAGTGCATCTTTGCCCCCAGGCAGCAAAAAGAAAAAGAGCTATACCATAAAATACTTTTTTTCTCTCTTTATGTAAAACTTTCATTCTTTTTTTTTTAACTTTCAGTCATGCTGAACAAGAGTCAGGTTTGGTTTAACCTTAAAGCACTTCCACACCCCCATCAAAATGTCTCTATTCTCCCACCCCCAAACTTCAGGTGCAGCTTGAAATGATAAAGACACAGGTGTAGAAAGACTGCCTGAAGTGAGTGGATGGAACACCCTGCAGAGGAAGGAAGGAAGGAAGGAAGGAAGGAAGGAAGGAAGGAAGGAAGGAAGGAGGGAGGGAGGAAGAAAGGAAGAAAAGAAGGGAGGGAGGGAGGGAGAGAGGAAGGGAGGGAGGAAAAAAGGAAGGGATGAAGAAAAGAAGGAAGGGAGGGGGGAAGAAAGGGAGGGAGGGAGGGAGGAAAAAAGGAAGGGAGGAAGAAAAGAAGGAAGGGAGGGAGGGAGGAAGAAAGGGAGGGAGGGAAGGAAGGAAGGATTATCTCAGCTCTACACTATACAGAAGGAAAAGTGAAAGAAAACATCTGGAGCTTTACATTGGCATTGGTACTGAGGCAGGGGTGGGCAATTAATTTTCCCAAGGGGCTATATGAGAAACTGGGATTGTTGAGAGCTCTGCCACCGTTGCCTCCCCCTGCTGCCACCGTCCCCCATTGCCCCATAGCTGCCAACACCACCAGTCAGATGGGAACAGTCAAAGGACTGAATGTGGCTCACAGCCTGTAAAATGCCCAGGTTAGCACTGAGGAAAGAGAACCTGACAAAAAAAAACTTGTCAATATTATTTGTTGCTTTCCTGGAACCAGGCAGCATGTCCCCAAAGCTCTTGTACCTGTTTTAGTTTCTAGAACTCAAAAGGCAGATGATACAAGACAAGGGTTCCCTCTAATGGAAAATCTTGACCCCATCTTCTCAACCTCCCTTTCCTATCCCCCACTGATAGGGTCCTTCTCTGCCTGCAGTATTTCAGAACTGGTGAAAATGCTACCAATAAATTCCACATCTGTCTCTAGAAAAAGAAAACAAGGATGTATTATATTAATCAGATTTCTTCTCAATTTATGAACTGGAAGCATATTGCAAAACAATCTGCTGCAGGGCTTTGGTGTGAATTCCAGAAAAATATTGTCGTGCTGGTTGACATTTTAGGTGCTATTCCCGCATCCCAGTAATATTGATTCTCAGGCATAAGGAAAATATAACTTTGTTTGCAATGCTGACTCAAGTAAATGATCATGACTCTTTTCTCTCTGTTCTTGCATATCCAGCAACCAATAAAGAGTGCAACAGGCATGCATTGATCTTTTTTAAAAAATAAAGTTTTATTGAGTTTTAACAAAACAAGTAAAACATCTTATTTGAATACACATGGTTCTGGGTTATCACATTTCCATGACACAATTTCATATGCATATTCATCTTATGTATTCAACTTTATATATATATTTTTTCCAACTTCTCACTATTTCTCCATTTACTTGTCTTAATTTTCTTTTATGGTTATCTCATTTTCTTCTTATTCAATTGTATTTCTTTTACCTAAATTTTTATATCTTTTTATTCATTATACTTATACTTTCATCTGTCTTGTTTACATATATTCTCTTCCAACATTCTTAAAAAGCAAAATTCTCTCTATGATTGCAGATCGGAGTGCAACACCTTTAAGTCTTATTGTTATTATCATATGAAATCTCATTAAACATTAAATTTGTGCATTCAAAAATTATAACATTCAAATTTCTAATATCTATTTTATGTTATGTAAATCTCATCATTCAGACTCTGCTTGGTACTTCCCCGTGAAAATGTAAAAAGAAAAATTCTAAAAACATAGCTATATATATATATATATATATATACACATTAGTAAACAAAATAGTTATTCAAAATCATTCTAGTACTGGTATGAATCTTGTAAATCTTTCATGTTTCTTTTCAATATCTATCAATCTTTGAGAACAATTGAAATGTTTCCCTCCCTTCTTCATTATTAATTAACTGTTAATAAACATACCATTGGATAGTCATATAGTTTTATCTTATAAATTATTTACTATTAATAAGCAAAATAATTATTCAAATTCATTCTAATAACTGGTATAAATTTCTCTATAAATCTTTCATTTCTTTTCAATATTTTATCAATCTTTAGAAACAATTGCAATGTTTCCCTCTCTTCTTTATTATTGCATTAATTATAAATAAACATACCATTACATAACAATACAGTTTTATCTCATAGATTATTTACTTATTTCATTTCTAACTCATTACAGTATTCTACTGTCACAACACTATCTTTTGTACCTTTGCAGAATCCTCACTTTTAACTTAATTTAACCATTATCTCTGTGTTTTCTAGCTGAGCAAATACCTTTAATCCGAGTACGTTTCCCCTTTTTCTTCATTTCCTGTTTTTGTCACTCATAAGTTCTTTCCCTTTCTATCTTTCCCCCCCCTTTTCTCATCCCTTTTTTATACCCTTCTCTCTCTAATTTCCCCTCTATAGTTTTCTTTTCTGCTTCTCCTTGCTGTTATACTTCTTTTTCAGACTATTTTTCTTTTTGGCTGTTCTCTTTAATCTCAAACTTTTAACTCCTTTTCCCCCTTTTTACCACACTTTGCATTATTTGATCATTGAAAATGGCTTCTTTGCCATTCTTCTTGCTCTTGAAGCTTTTCCTTTTGCTTTTCATAGTTCAGGATCTCCATTTGAAAAAATTCAAATATGAAGCCAAAGGATCTTCCTCCCCTTTCTGCATCTTCTTTCTATTTTTTAAGACCCATCTTCAATTCCTCCAGGAGCGATGCCATTTTAAACACTTTTGAACAACCACCCTATTGACTTTAAGTAAAAACAGAAAAAGAAGGAAAAAAAACAATGCCAAAAACGTTTTTTTTAAAATCACCAAATGATCCCAGACTGTTCCTTCTTGTTTCTTTCCTTTACTTTTCCTTTCCGTAGGTTACTGTATCTTTTAATAAGATTTCAGTTACAATGTATCCTCGGGAGTCTTTTCAAAGTTTCACTGTTAATCCTCTTTATTTTTCCAGGTGGCACTCCATTTTTTCATTATTCCAAATTCCACCCTTTTGCCTCCGCTCTTCTCCTTTTTAGGGTTTTGAAATGACCAAAAAATTTTTTTATTCTCCTTTTGACACTTAGATTTCAGCTTAAAGTTGCCTATTAGTGTCAAAATAGATTAACATAAATTTCTTTCCATACCATTTGTCAATATAAAGGTTTAAAAGGGCAGTTTTAACCTCCTTTTCTCTCTCCTTCACCACTTAAAAATCTTCTTTCAGAAGTATCCCGCTAAGTACTTTTAAATTCAGGGTACCTTGCTTAGATGTCTTCTGTTGTTTAGCCCGGACTGTCCTGCTTTCCTCTTTGTCTTCCTCCTGCACAATCTTATCCAATCGGGTTCTTCTTTGAGGTGGCCATTTCTGATCACCGCTGCAACCACCTTCAGGAAAGGGAGTTTAGACCAGCTAAGGAGGAGAGATGCGGCTCCCCTCCACTCAGCTAGCAATTTCCCCCCTCTTCACCACCTCTACGGGGTGGCTTCAGCCCCGAATCCAAAGGATCGGGGTGCTCCAGCAGCGAGCACAGATCGAAACCACGCACAATCGCGGATTTCGGTCTATTGCTGAAGAAACCCAAACCGGAAGTCAGGCATGCATTGATCTTAAAGTCTTCTAAATTAATGACATTTCTGGAGATGACCTTTTCCAATGAATCAGATATTTCCAATTTAATTCTCCTCTGACCTGACATTTCAGCTCACCTGTTCTCAGCAGATTAAAGTAAATATATTAGATGCAAATATTCAACTACCCACAACAGGGACCAGATAGGAGGGAAATAGTAAGAATTTCATTTTATCCCTTCTGATACTCTCTGAACCTCTGGAATTAAGTATTTTCCAACACCATGTCTTAACGAAAGAAGCGAAACTCTTCTAAGGGACAGGGAGAAAGAAAAGATAGCAATAGCACTTAGACTTATATATCGCTTTGTAATACTTTACAGCCTTCTCTAATCAGTTTACAGAGTCAGCATATTGCCCCAATAATCTGGATCCTCAATTTAATGACCTCAGAAGGATGGAAGGCCTTGAGTCAACCTTGAGCTGCTCAGGAGTCAGCAGAATTAACCCGCAATGCCACATTCTAACCACTGTGCCACCATGGCTCCTACCAAGGTAAATAAAGTAGCCCAATGACCAAGTGGGGCGGGGGAGGGAATCCACTTTGCAAGCTCCTCACTAGGTTCTAAATGACTTTTTTTTCCTCCCAGAACCCCTTCCTCTTTATTTTCCTCCCAGAACCCCTTCCTCTGGTGAGTCTGCAAAACACATGCCAGGATAAATATGCTTAGAAAAGGCTTTTCTTATTATGTGGGAGAAATGAGCAACATCATAAAATGTTTTGTATTTATTATCTTTGAAGATTAGAATGGCCCTAACTCTCTTGTCCCTTTATAAGGCCTTGGCTGGAGACCATTATTTGTATTGGTGAATTGCTGACCATGTATTGTGCACTGATGTCACAACATGACATAATCCTGCTTGTCATTCTTCATGTATTAAGTTCAATATGCAAAAGGCTATTGTAAGAGGCTATAATGTAAGATTACACTGAGCAACCAGTTTTGGTCACCACATTACAAAAAAGATGTTGAGACTTTGAAAAAAAGTGCAAATAAGAACAACTAAGATGATTAAGGGCCTGGAGACTAAAACATATGAAGAACAGTTACAAGAATTGGATGTGGACAGTCTAGAGAGAAAAAAGGACTAGGGCTGACATGATAGCAATATTCCAGTATTTGAGAGGTTGCCACAAAGAAGAGGGAGTCAACCTATTCTCCAAAGCACCAGAAGGCAAGACAAGAAACAATGGATGGAAACTAGGATGGATGGAAACTCAAGGAGAGAAGGAATCTGGAATTAAGGAGAAATTTCCTAACAGTGAGGACAATTAACCAGTGGAACAACTTGCCTTCAACAGTTGTACGGACTCCATAACCGGATGTTTCTAAGAAAAGACTGGACGATCATCTATCTGAAATGGTAAAGCATCTCCTGCTCGAGCAGGGGGTTGGACTAGACAACCTTTAAGGCCCCTTTCTGGGTCTACTCTGATTGGTTGAGCCTACTAGAAGAACAGAACAGGATATGGTTCTCTGATATGTAGGAATGAAGCGGGAGAAAGTGTCTCTGCCTCATCTTCAGCCTTAATTTATTCATGGACAGCTTCCATGGATTACTTTCATATGTGTTTGTGTTTGTGGCCACTACCAGTCTTAAATGGCTATCATTTAGAACACAAACACATCTGTCTTAATTTATTCATCCAGTCACTTGAGAAACCACATAATTTGAAGTCAGAGAATAGTTCAGTTTGTGTATCTGGGTGGTGGCAATTTTTATGGAGCCCTTTTCTAAAATTAAAATCACACATGAGGTGGATACCATCAAGTGCTTTCTAGTTTTTTTAATTCCAGGGAGAAAACATATTGGAGTTGAGTGAAATATTCTTCCCAGATGTATAACCAAAAGGTAGCAGTCATTTTTATCCTAATACATAGGGGAGATATAAAAATTAGAAATCCTCTGACAAGCCACCACTTAGAGATCAATTCATGGTGGTCCTGAGCTATGGTTTTTTTTTTTTCATTAAACAGACTGAAGGCATATGTTGGATTCAAGACATCCTTTCGGTTCCTTATACATATCAGCCAGCAAAGAAATCTGAACTATTTCAAAGCCCTTGAAAAAGGAATCGTAGACACGGCCTTTGTTAAGTCATCTATTTTCAATTATCTTGCCTTTTGCTATTCTTCTTCAGTTGAGCAGAATCAGAAAAATAAATAAATAAACCCTGCTGAGCATTGTCGTGCCTAATAAACGTAAGGCTGAACATCTGCAAATTTGGCGACACCATGGCGCATGCGATGCACTAGTGGCTTTGTTGCTGTCTTCTTTAATTATAACCACCACATGCAGCTATAATAATCTAGTTCTCTGTTTACATTAGTTGTAGCACTTTGGCTACAGTTTTGCTCAGCTCAGGTGCTGAGAATTGCAATAAGTAGCATGCTCTCTGCTGATCGAACCCCAAGTGAAAATCATGGAGCACAAAGAATGTGCTCAGGAACACAAGATGTTTTGGGGCAGAACAGCAGCCGTTGCATCTGGATGAACTGCCACTCTTGGCTGGATCAAAATAAAAGAGTACAGGTAGTCCTTGACTTATAACCACAATTAAGCCCAGAATTTCTAATGGCTAAGCAAGAGAGTTGTTAGGTAAGTTTTGCCCCATTTTTCGATCTTCCTTGCCACAGCTGTTTAAGTGAATCACTGCAGTTCTTAAGTATGTAACACGGTTGTTAAGTAAATCTGGCTTCACCATTGGCTTGGCTTGTGTTTTGACCCAAACCTTGTTCCATATAAACAAACACCAAACAGAGATAAAAGCAAAACCTTTTAATGCTTCTCTGCAAATTCCGTTAATTCATGGTTAAAAGGCTATTAAAACTAATTGTCTCTGACAAGAACAAACCTTGCCAAGGCTGTGCAAGGCTGCCAAAAGCACTAGATTAAGTTGCCAAGAAATATTCCAAACAAAAAGTCTTCAAATACAAACCAAGATAGTCCGAACTTCCACAAGGCTTAAAGTACAAGAACTTCTTTGCTTCCTGCAAAGAATACTGGTCTCTCAGGCTGACTTTTATCTCTTATGGAAAGGGCAATTACTTTGCAGCTTTACTCCTGAGTTGCCCATGCTGCTGCAGCTGTTCTTTCCTTCAAGCAGCTCTGCAGGCATGCGCACTGGGCACAGGCTCCTCGGGGTCCTTTGCATCACTGCTGCCAGCCTCCACAATCTCCAAAGGCAGCATTCCACTCCCTGATGGTCCTGGCCCCATCCCTACATCACATGCAGGCCCCTCATCTGAGTCCTCACTCTCCAAGACCTCAGCCATCTGCACCTGCTGCTGGCGAACCACAACAGCTTGTAGGAAGATTGAAAGGGGGGAAAACCAGATGACCCTGGGACACTGCGTCCATCATGAATACATGCCAGCATCTGAATTTTAATCACGTAGCCACAGGAATGCAGAAATTATCATAAGGGTGCAAGCAGTCTTAAGTCACTTTTTTCAGTGCCATTGTAATTGAATTGTCACTAAATAAAAGGTTATAAGTCAAGGACTACATACACCTAAAATTGAATTCCAGCAACTTGAATCAAAACTAGCTTCTTGTTATTATTAGTGGTTTAAGTCAAGGGTTAAGATAAGATAACCCACCCATCTCCAGTTCTCTCTTATCATGAGCCATGGAAGAGGTTTTCAAGTGTTATTTACAATCAGATAAAAGAAAATAAGTAAAACCAAACAATTCTGGGACAATAGATTCCAGAGCATATTACTTAAACCCTGGATGTAGCATCAAAATGAGACAAATGCCTATTATTAAACTGGGAATTCATATACATATAATAGTAGTGATAGGGAAAATTTGAGCATCACTTTAGATTGCCTTTCTGAAGATAAGCAGACCCTAAAGACATGGTTCCAAATCAGTTTTATAATTAGTTGCATCATTCATTCCTGCAATAACCAAAGCTTTTAGATTTTAAAAAACAACATGTCTCAGGCTGGAGTAAATATTTTAAATATTCAGCTTTAAGTATATTTTACATATTTATGTCCTGCAAGTTTCAAATAAGGCCAGGATGAAGAAAGAAGTCTACTTTAATGGACTCATAGACGATCATGATTTAATACTGAAGGAAAAAAAACAATAGTGGCTACTGCATTAGAACTTCACAATTAGGAATGTTTTTGAAAATACTATTATTGGTACCCTTTGTAAAATCCAGGTCAGAAGTGGATAACTGAAGATAAATTGGCTTTTGTTCATTTTTTTGCCCATCATTAAATTTCACACACTGATCAATTTATGTCTATCCTCTTGGTTGTCATACACTTATTTTCTACCAAATACGGTAGCTAGAGTCATCTATTAATGGCTGACAGTTCTTTTTGTGAATTTATGTCTCCATGCTGTCATCACAAGAATACCACACCAATCTATTACATTTGTGGTAGGCAGAAGCATTTTGGACATGAGATTAATAAAACTATGAGCAATGACCAAGAACTAGTAAGACAAATCCATGAAAGCCTCTTGGGGTATGTATTATTTTCGTTAGATATGGACAAAATATGACTTATGACTCCCAATCAGCTTTTTGTTAATACTGTTTTGGTTCTTATTGGGCTCAGGTGTTGTTTTTTAATTAAATGCAATCTTTGGAAACACAAAAATTTCCATGACACTTGGTAAACTGTTGTTTTGCCTAATGCCATCATAGTCCAAGAAAGAAAGAAAGAAAAAAAGAAAGAAAGAAAGAAAGAAAGAAAGAAAGAAAGAGAAAGAAAGAGGGAGGGAGAGAGGGAAGGAGGGAGGAAGGAAGGAAGATGGATAGACAGGGATGAAAAGTTTTCAATTACATATTGAGTATTTAACATAGAGAGAGAGGGAGAGGGAGATGATAGAGATAGTTAGAAAATAGTTTTTAATTACATATTAAATGTTTAACATGCATTATCTTAAATAGATAGAAATAGATAAGAGAGGGAGGGAGATACAGATATACAGATAAAATTTTAAAGCCAAAGAGGCACCATGAAAACATTACTTTATCATTTTTAATAGCTTTCACAGTGCATGTTAAACACTTGGTATGTAATTGAAAAATCTTTTTGCTTCTTTGTTAGTTTGATAAATTGATATTTGTGTGCAGGAAATATGGGGAAGAAAATATTACCGGAAGCTATGTTACTTTTCTCCTCAACTCTTCTACTTTACCTTTTCAGGAACCACAGCCCAACAATAACAGCACTGTGGGATGGTAATGGGAATTCTGAAAGGTCTTGAAATAATATATCCAATGGGTGACAATGCATATGCTCTCCAGCTGTGTATTTAAGATTCTCTTCAGAAAGCACAGAGAATAGAAACAGCTGGAGTAGATTTAGGAAACTGACATGGTGGACTGATTTCTTCCCTGAGCTTGGATCTTGTGTGTGTTGGTGATAGAGAAGATAAGAAAACCGTGTCCTTCATTAAAGTTGTAAGTTGTAGGCTGTTCATATATCATAATCCAATCAAGGGGTATTCACAGGTAACCTGGCCACACAGCTATAATCATGAAAATTATGTTTTGAAAGAAGATCTCTACAGAATTGAAAAACTTTTTCAATTATATTACAAAGCATTATATTACAGGAGTGTTTCTCAATCACAGCACTTTAGGATGTGCAGACTGGGGAATTCTGGGAGCTGAAGTCGACACATCTTAAAGTTGTTAAGATTGAAAACATTGCATTAAGGGCTACTGTCTTAGGCTGCAAAATATGGACAATCACTAGATGGCAGCATAGATGGACAAGAACTCAAACTCTTTGCTGCCATCAGTCATTAGCTGGAGCTTTAGAAATAAATACCATAGTTTTAATTGTATGAATATTCCTGATCCTTATTTTCTTCTTTGATGAAGTCACAAGGAAGAGATTGAAAGCATTTTTAATGAACTACACTTGGTTGTTATGTTCAAACTGGGAACTTTTAACATTTTAATCCTAACCTTTTAATTTTTGTTTTTCACTTTGTTCTTGTTTGTGATTTTATATTATTATGTCTTTTTTAATGTAAACCACCCAGAGTCACTTAGGTAAGATGGGTGATGTAGAAATGAGATGAATAAATAAATAATGATATATTATCCCAAAAGATCTAAGTCAAAAGCCCCAAATTTAAGGTGGTCAGTTACTCAATCCATAGTTAAATATAATTAGAAGCTGCTTAGAGTCATCTCTAGGTGAGATGGGATGTATGTAAGTTTACTAAATTAATTAATTAAATATAGCATAATTTGTTCCTCTTAGATAAGAAATGAGATTTATTTGAAAATGAGAATATATGCTTCTAATAGCTGCATTAAATGGGAGGTAGGAAACCACATTATCATATTTTGTTCACAAAGCAATAAATACTATTTAGAATGATGGTCATTACTGCCTGAGCTTAGAGCATGAATATACACAATTATAATTGTATTTCTCATTCTCCTTTCTCTTTGGCTTTCTTGACATTCTCATCCTTTCCCATTTTATCCTGTTTGTATATATGCTGCAGTAGGCTTTAACATAAACAACTCATTATATTCTACTTGAGATTAACATTTCAGCCCATCAAAAAACAGCCATAATTAATATACACAGAACATATTAATATTTCTAAATGCATGCTCATTAAGGTAGAGCCACATTCTTTAAAAGGGTGAGCAGAGAGCTTCCAACACCATTACTAAGTCAACATTCACAATTCTCAAAAGCTGGTCTGCATTCATCTTTGTATGGGAATGAAAATGTTGGAGTTGTAGGCCTTCAGGTAACAATATGGGCAGATCCATGCAAGGAGATGCCAGGAATACCCCAAGTCACAGAAAGTCAGCACTTTCCCTGTCTTTCAAAAAGATCATCACCAAAATTAGGAACTAGTTTGACTTTTCCCTTAAAATTTCATGTTGTCTAAGAGAGAATGCTGGAAGGTGTCTTGAACCCTATAGAAACTTACTTTAGATCACTGTATTCATAGATAGGATTATGTTGGATTAACAATTAAAATTGTTAGATAATGTTTAATAGCTTAATGCTTGCCACCTTGAGCTATTTGTAAAAATAACAAAAGTGGGATACAAATAAATATCCTGCCTAACTTATTTTGTTTGTCTGAGTAAGGGTAGGGCTTTGTTTTGTTTTGTTAAATTTATTTACCATTTCAGAACGCTTCCAAAAGCACTATTATTTTTTTTAGCAGATGAATATAACCACTGTAAATAGTCCATTGTGTCCCAATTTCTCCAAAACTTTGTGGTTGCCCAGAAAAGCTTTTGTAATAGGGGCAGCTTTTGGCAGAATCATAAGTAGCGGTTAGGGAATGGCCACAAATTGAAGGCAGCAGAATACTGTAAACCACAAACAAGAAATTAAAAATAATAAAGTACATAAGATTTTTTTTTTGCAAGTCAATAGTAGGAAAATAGATGTATGGAGGTCTACTTTCAGATGTACCCCAACTGGTTCTGCAAGTGTTTTGCAATTCTGAGAAAAATATTTCTAGGTACAAGCTGGGTACAAAGCTCAGACAGGAAAAGGGAAAAGAAAAACAAGCAGTAAATCTTGCCATTCTCCAACAAAACCCCACTAAAAGGGGGAGAAGGAACCTAACATGAAATGTTGCACTTAAATTGTGCAAAGAGAGTTGAGAAAGAGACATCTAGGCCACAAACTCTAACTCCTGCTCAGTGGGAAAAAAAATCCAAATTAAAGTAACAGCTGCTCATCCATCTCTATTTGTACCTATCCAATGGCGGTGGTGGGGGGAGACAGGACCTTTTCTGCAGTGAACTCACTGTATGGCTGGTCCTTTTTGTTGTTGAAATGATTCTGGGTGGCATCATTTGATTGGTTAAATTATGGATTTTTTTAAATTAAATTTATATGCTGCCCATATCATTCTGCAAAGCTCCCATCTGATTCTGCAGTGCCTTCTTACCTACTTTGGGATCATTATGTTATGCTTGCTGTGTTATACTTCCAAATGTTACTTATTTATGTGTGTGCATGTCATTTGAGAAGACTCGCTTCTGTTATATTTTAGTTGTGTGGTTTATATGAATGTATTTGTATATACAAGAATACTTTATTCGCAAAAGTAAATCAAGCGACCTTATTTTCATTACTTTCATCATGCTTGGAATCCAACGATGAAATCTAGGTTTTGGAAAATGAATTTTTAGTAGGCTGTGATATAGGGAGTATAATAATTAATGTATTAATGAATGGTTGACATTCAAAAATATTTGCTGGCAATCCTAAATGACTTTTGTGAAATGTTTCATTCTTTTAAAAAAAACAGGCCATGTGTTGGTCCATTTTTAGACGTATTGTACATTAATGCAAGCACGTATGCTGCTGTATGTCTGGAATTTCAGCCTTTAAAAACTTTAGAGTTTTTAAAAACTGTAGAGTAGAGTAGAGCAGAGGAGAGCAGAACACAACACAACACAACAGCTTTTTTTTATTGGCCAAGTGTGATTGGACACACAAGGAATTTGTCTCTGGTGTGGAAGCTCTGTAACTTTCACTGTACACATAAATGTGGTTACCACTTTCAAGGACCAGGGAGATTACTCATTAAGATTCCCGATTTTTTTTAATGTACATGCCGCTTTCTATACACAATATAGAAAGTATCCTTCTTGCTCTTGAATACATCTGATTAACTTACACAGAATGTCATACATGTTTTGCCTCCTTCCAAAGCTGAGACTTCAACTAGGCCGAGATGAATATAGGCATTCTCCTTTGGTTCTACAATTTAGGCACATAATTGCAGAAAGAAAAAGAATTTTTAAAAAACAGCAACTTTGATCTCAGTGAGGTGCTAATTTGTAAGGTCTGAAGGTTGTTAACAATTTAGGAAGCAAGGAACCAGTACATAAACAAGGACCTTTATCTGGAAGGCTATTACTGACACATTACTCTCTGGAAACAGTCAGTTACTCAAGCATTTGAAGACAAGACAATGCGTCAATAAAGGAATTAGACCAGACACCTTGAATCCATCAGGTTTATCTCAGCTTGCTGACAGGAACAGTAGGTGATGTTAAGTCACAGAAAATACTTCAAAGTCTCCTGGACCTTAGGTTTTCTACAGAAGCTAAACAACATTTACAGCTCTGGTACTAACAAACAATGTGTAGGTAGAAGGCCGATGGAAGATGAAAGCGTAGTCCTTTGAGCAAACATTCTGCTTTTCACATTCAAGTATTCTTTGACCAGATTTAAGTTGATTGTTGTTGGCTTTGGAAAAATTGAAATGATTTCTTTCATCTTGACCATTTTGCAAGAAACTTCATTTTAAGGAATGTAGCAAGTCAGATAACTAGCCTGACTAAAGCTACCAAAAAGCTGGAAGCTTTTCTACTTGTTGTTTCTACAAACACAGCACACAGTAAGATGTGAAAGGTGAGAATCATTTTGCTGGGAAAACTAATCTTCTTTGGAGTAATCAGGACTTCTAAAGAGGTTCAACTTTTCTTCCCAATCCATCTTTCTTCTGAATAAAAAAAATAGTAGTAAGCTACTGGAGTAAAATATGTTAGAACGATGACTTAGAGTAGCCTACAATATCATGTAGCATAGTGAGATATTTCAGATATGAAAAGGTGAATATTTTCTAATAAACAACTATATTTTCCATTGATCTCTGGAGCCTTCTAAGAAAAGTCATGCAAAAAGAAACAAAAGGTCAAGATATTCCAGCATTCCTTACCTAAAATGATCAAATGAATTATTATAAGAAACTCACATGTAGAACATAGGTAAATGTACGCTTCCCATAGATCCTAATACTGACACAAAGTCGTCTGTTTTTCATACTATAGGCTTTCATTATTATGACTAGTAACCATTTTTCTCTTTCATGAAGGGACTGTTTAAAACCATCCAATTTCACAGCCAAGACTATGTTTTCTGCATTTATGGTTTAATTTCACACAATGTATTAAGTCTCATCTATCCCATATCACTTACTTTACTTCTTAGATCACACAAGTTGTTAGTATTATAAAACCAAGGGTAAAGGGAGGAAAAATGTTTAGATTTTTTGTACCCCCCCTTTATCCTGTCCCTCAAAGTTTGCTTTTATTTTTTTCCTCTGAATCACAAAGACCAAATACTGTTGTAAACTTTACCCATAGTATTAATGCTGTTGTTATTATTTCAATTGGTACCCTTTCTTTTATGAAAAAAAAATGGCAGATGCTAGTAAAACATCCATGATAAAATATAGTTAAACATTAATATTAAAATAAAGCAAAATAATAATAATAATAATAATAATAATAATAATAATAATAATAATAATAATAATTGTAGAGGGAGAAAAGGAACTTTCTACTTGATCACACTTTGCACAGTGACTTAATCAGCAAGTATAAATGACAGATGGAATAGACGGCTCTTCGCAAGATGGGAATAAAGTAGATCCTGTTCTTCAAGGAAGAAAATTATATTTAGTATTTTTTTTCCATTATGTTACCACTTGATATACACTGCTCAAAAAAAATAAAGGGAACACAAAAATAAGACATCCTAGATCTGAATGAATGAAATATTCTTATTAAATACTTTGTTCATTACATAGTTGAATGTGCTGACAACAAAATCACACAAAAATTATCAATGGAAATCAAATTTAGCAACCCATGGAGGTCTGGATTTGGAGTTACACTCAAAATTAAAGTGGAAAAAAACACTACAGGCTGATCCAACTTTGATGTAATGTCCTTAAAACAAGTCAAAATGAGGCTCAGCAGTGTGTGTGGCCTCCACGTGCCTGTATGACCTCCCTACAACACCTGGGCATGCTCCTGATGAGGTGATGGATGGTCTCCTGAGGGATCTCCTTCCACACCTGGACTAAAGCATCCCCCAACTCCTGGACAGTCTGTGGTGCAATGTGGCATTGCTGGATGGAGCGAGACATGATGTCTCCGATGTGCTCAATTGGATTCAGGTCTGGGGAACTGGCCATAGCATCAATGCAGGAACTGCTGACACACTCCAGCCATATGAGGTCTAGCATTGTCTTGTATTAGGAGGAACCCAGGGCCAACCGCACCAGCATATGGTTTCACAAGGGGTCTGAGGATCTCATCTCATTACCTAATGGCAGTCAGGCTACCTCTGGCGAGCACATGGAGGGCTGTGCGGCCCCCTAAAGAAATGCCACCCCACACCATTACTGACCCACTGCCAAACCAGTCATGCTGGAGGATGTTGCAGGCAGCAGAACGTTCTCCACAGCATCTCCAGACCCTGTCACATCTGTCACATGTGCTCAGTGTGAACCTGCTTTCATCTGTGAAGAGCACAGGGAACCAGTGGCAAATTTGTCAATCTTGGTGTTCTCTGGCAAATATCAAGCATCCTGCACGGTGTTGGGCTGTAACCACAACCCCCACTTGTGGACATTGGGCCCTCATACCACCTTCATGGAGTTTGTTTCTGACCATTGGAGCAGCCACATGCACGTTTGTGGCCCGCTGGAGGTCATTTTGCAGGGCTCTGGCAGTGCTCCTCCTGTCCCTCCTTGCACAAAGGCAGAGGTAGCGGTCCTGGTGCTGGGTTGTTTCCCTCCTACGGCCTCCTCCACGTCTCCTGATGTACTGGGCTGTCTCCTGGTCGCACCTCCATGCTCTGGACACTATGCTGACAGACACAGAAAACCTTCTTGCCACAGCTCACATTGATGTGCCATCCTGGATGAGCTGCACTACCTGAGCCACTCAGGTTTTGAACCCAGGCTGTCAGTTTTTCCAGTTGACAAGCTCAACAACTTAACCACTGAGTCATCATGCCCTTCAATCTCACCTTACCTCCCTACTATCTCCACCCAAAGATCCCTTTGAATTAGCACCTACCATGGATTGTGAGAGCGTAAAAAGAAGTTCCCAGATGGTGGTGAGATGTGGTATCAGGTTCACACAGCATAACCATGTCATGAAGCCAAGAGACCCACTAGATCCAGAGGGAATCAGCTGTGAGGCTGCCACTGTTTGGATCTTCCTTTTGCTTTCTGTGGCCCACCCTGTATGTCTGTTTGTTTTTCAATGCTCTGCTCTGGTTGGGTAGCATCTGTAGCATGTTCTGTACTTATTGTAGCTCATACAAAATGACCGGTCCAATTTGCCCTAATAGCAGCGATTTAGAAGCTGCAGAACAGGACATGCTGAAAGAAGAGTAAACACAGTGACCATAGAATAATAGAGTTGGAAGGAACCTTGGAGGTCTTCTAGTCAAACCTCCTGTTCAAAAAGGAGACCCTACACCATTTCAGAGAAATAGCTGTCCAGTCTCTTCTTAAAAGCCTCCAGCAATGGTGCACCTACCATTTCTGGAGGCAAGGTATTCCATTTGTTGTTTGTTCTCACTGTTAGAAATCTCTCCTTAGTTCTAATTTGCTTATCTCCTTGATTAGTTTCCATCCTTTGTTTCTTTCTTTTGGTGCTTTAGAAAAATAGGTTGACCTCCTCTTCTTTGTGGCAGCCTCTCAAATATTGGAACACTGCTATCATGTTTCCTCTAATCCTTCTTTTCACTATACTAATGAAGTTATAGATTTATCCAATTCCTGCAACTATTCTTTATATGTTATAATCTCTATCCCACTAATCATCCTTGTTGCTCTTCTCCACACTCTTTCCAGAGTCTCATTATCTTTTTTATATTGTGGTGACCAAAGCTGTATGTAGTATCAATGTGTATGTAGTATCGGGTGTTCAATTATATTCTGATCAGCTTCCTTTAAAAATAGGCTGACTTGGCCAAATGCTAGATTAGATATTAGATTATGAGGCAGATAGTATTATGCTTCCCTACTGCTTTACTCATCTGTCCACTTCTACTTTTTCAACACTTATTTCTGCTTTCACACACACTCTTTTATGATGAGAGGTTTAAAGCAAAAGAAGAAACTGAAGGGATTTCATTTCTTTTATAATGAAGGTACCATTTTGTTATGCAAAAATCCCTCTGGTTCCCCCCCACCCCTTCCTTGCTACATTGAGTTCATGATGAAAGAAAGAAAGAAGTGCTTGAGGGTCTAAGGGTTACTATTACAAATATATTGGGCTAATTACAATTTTAAAATACTGTGGTTACCTAACTAAGCTATTAACGTTAATGAAGGTATTTTGTTTGGTTTCATTCAGGGATATTCTGAAGTCCTAGTGACTAATCTTTTATTAGACTTCATCTGCAATCATTAGGAAGGAAGTCTCATTAAATTCAATGGGGTTAACTTCTGAATAGGCATGATTTGATGAACTGTTGTATTTCTGTAATTCTGTGCATCACTATTTGGAATAAAAATAGGTAAGTTTTGTGATTTCTAAATATCATAGAGACTATATGCTTCTGTGCCCTGATATTTTATCCTCAAGTGTTCAAATCCTGGTCTTGGTTCTGTGTTGACCATTACACCATGCCCATCATTAATAGGCATTTATCTCTCAATTCAACCTGACAGACTCTGCATTCAACAATTTCTAATCTAATCAAGTTTTAAGAATACCTGTAAATGTAGCCAAGTTTATTCTAACAGCCTACATAATACAGCAGCAGATAACAGCTGTCTAACATCTTGTTAATTGTTCTTACTCAACATTATTGCCATCTGTCCTTTCATGTATTGTGTTTGAACACTGTAGTGATAAATGATGTGTAATTTGCTTTAACTCTTTAATACTAAAATAGCATTATTTTAGTCTGTGGCCATGGTAATGGAAAATCACTATCTGAAGTAGATTATGCTTCTTTTTAAACACAACATAAACACAATATATATCATATGTATCTAAAACGGTTTTCTCCATGCCTGTAGAGATTCTCAGTCATCCAGGTCATGGTTGTCCCAAAGGTGCTTTTTCAGGAGGCAACTGGAATTTCTTATTTTTTGTTTTGAAGATGTTTTGCTTCTCATCCAAGAAGCTTCTTCAGCTCTGACAGCACTATCCTGTCAGAGCTGAAGAAACTTCTTGGAGGAAAAATGAAAAGTCTTCAAAATAAAAAAAAAACAAGAAAGTCCAGTTGCTTCCTGAAAAAGCACCTTTGGGACTGTTTTCTCAATGTGTTACAAATGTAAAAATACACAAATATATTTAAGTGTTATCCTATGCTTACCCCTTGAATCAAATTATTCTAATGGACTTCAGTGTTTGGAATTATAATATAGATATCTGTTTTCAGTGGGTTTTTTTTATAGATCCTATATTTTTTACCATGGCAATATTCTCTGGTTGAGAACAGAATGTTCTAGTTTGTATATTGTGACTGAAGTCAAATTCATATTTGTATGAATAGCATTTAATCCCTTATTGGTTGATACCTGTCCACTCTGAATGTGAATATTTTTGACTGAAAAGAGCTAATAAGAACTCAGTAATGATGTGATCAAGACCCATGGAAGAAGGTCATATGATCTCATAGGCTAGGAATGACAAACCAGCTTGTATAATGCTACTCTGTGGCACTATTTATTAAATAATATTTATATGCAAAAGAAAATGAAGGATGCAGCATGTTTTACAAACAAAAAAACCATGTTTTATCTCTGGCACTTGTAGTAAAAAAAAATTCCAGGAAATAGTTTTTTTTTTTTTTGAAGGAGACCTGAAAGAGCTACAAAAAGTAATATTTTCAGAAGTGGTATTCTGCAGGTTGAGTAGTTCAGAGCATCAGCAAATACCACCTTTGACTGGCCCTGTCCCCATCTATTCTCTGCCTTCCGAGTCCCAGCTGATCAGCTGGGTCTTCTTTTGTTGCCCTGCACAGGAGAACAGAGCTGGAAAGCAGGTTAGCGGGGTGGGGAGAGAATAGGGATTTTGCAATATCCTTCCCCTACCATGCCCACCAAGCCATGCCATGCCCAGCAAGCCACGCTCACAGAATCGGTAGAAAAATTTGTTGAATCCCACTACTGAGTAGATCATATTATGTGCAAAGAGATACCGGTGGTGGTGGTGATGATGATGATGATGATGATGATAGTATTTGGGTTTGAAGCTGTATCATATTTGGCCCCAAAATGTGTCTTATACATTGAGGTTGTGGTTTGTGACTCAAGGAAGCAAACATCTGTGACCTGAATCACAAATTTAATTGCAGGCTTAATAACTGGCTCAGTTCTATGCGCTGTTTTCATTGTAACAGATCTCTTTTAATATTTATTTGACAAAGCTGAATATTTTTTTTATTCTCTGACCTGTATAATTTGCCTCTTGGCATTTTCAAAAGCATTAAAAATGGTACTTTTTCAGCTGAATTTGACTTTTAGAAACCAATATATTTTTCTTTCATTTGTCATGCAAATTATTATTAGGTTTATTTTTAGATTTTGGGTTAGACCAATGTTGTGGAGTGCCCAGATTGATTAATATAGTCATGATGTAAACAAATAAAAAAGTGGGAAATAGTTCCAAAGAGTATCTTTGCAGATTCAAAAAAATATCATCTGAGCTAGAAGAAACATTTGCTTCTGTCAGTTAGCATTCTCCCCTATTATTTTCCTTTGGGTTTCTGTTCTAAATAAAATACTAATTATTAATTACAATAGCAAAAGCACCTAGACTTATATACCCTTCCACAGTACTTTACAGCATTCTCAATGTCAGCATATTGCCCCCAAAATCTGGGTCCTCATTTTACCAATCTCAGAAGGATGGAAGGCTGAGTCAACCTTGAGCTGGTCAAGATCGAATTCCTGGCAGTGGGCAAATTTAGAAGTTAAGAGGTTAAGTTAGAATTTATGCTGATTCAATGGAAGGCTTAACTGCACAAATACAAATGTTATTTTTTCCTTTTCATTAAGTTCATTTTTCCTTTCACTGATGAGAACAAGCTGCTTCCTCTTGTCTGCAAGTGTTCTTTGATGTCAGAAAAGAACATTTAAAGCTGCTTAGTAGCAAAATTAAATGATATAAAAATGTCTAATGACCTGCCTTGTGAATTAAGATTATATTTTAAAATCATTTTAATGTTGAGCTCTCCAACTCGGTTTAATTTTATTTGATTTGTACTTTTCAACAAAAGATCTCACTGAATCCAAGTAATGGGGAAGGCAGAGAGAGGGAGGGGGAGAGAGAGAGGAAGGGAGGTCAGATAATTTTTCTTTTTTTTTTAAAAAAAATAGAGGGTTCAAATCAAATGTCTGAGCTTCAATTAATGGTGGCATCTCAAGATAGACATATTATTTTTGTTTTTATGTGTGAATTTCACCAGATACAAATTCACCACAGGAGAATGTTGATGGGGGAGCAATTTTGTGAATGTATACTAAAGTTGAGAAAAGAAGACAGCCCTAAACAAATAAGGCAATGTGGCATACTCTAATAGGTGATCCTTAGAACTTCTTGCTTTTGAACTTCTGAGCCTTTTGCCTGGATGAGAATACAGAATATCTCAGATAAAATTAAGAGAGAACATTTGCAAAGACATGGAACAAAGACATGTTCTAGTGATGAAGTCATGGCCAAAGAAGATCAGGAAAAAAGATTTAAAGCTTTGTGGTGGTATTGTCATTCTATTTTAAATCTGTATTTTGTGCCCTTAAAACCTAGGTTATTTTCCCTCTGTAGCTATTTTTTTATACTGAATCCACTGAGTCTTTAGGTCAGTTAATATCATGAATATTCCCCACAGAGTTGGAGCTCTCTCTCTCTCTCTCTTTCTCCCCACCCCCTCTTTCTGTCACCTCCTTCAAGCCTTCCACAGAATATATGCACATTTTGTTTCCAGCTTTCTTTTTCTCAAAACTAATTATTTTACTTGCCCAAAGAGTAGGAGGCAAACCTTCTTAGACTCTTCAATTCTTTCCAATGGTCTTTTAGGACTCTTTCTCTAGTTTCTCTCAACATCCAAATCAAAACAAAACTTGACTACAGCTCTTGGGTCCAAAAGCAGAACACATATATAAACCTGTAAGTATGAATAAAACTTTTTTAAAGGCATGCAATAAAGTTGTAATAATAACAACTGTAATTCAAATCCCAGAAGCAATCACCAAAATTTCGTGTTAACTTCAACCATGGACAGGACAGATACAGCAAATGTTAGCACAGAATCAGGCAACCTGGAAGGATAAGTCAGTCTGAAGCAGTAACAGATAGACGTTGTGTGCTCTAATAGTAGCATTCTTTAAAATGGGATAAATATCATTTATCTTCTGAGATCCGCTATAGAGAGACCAACATAGGAGCAAATGGCTTAGAGATTCCACAGAATGATCTCCACATGAGCAAAAGCAATGCTGAATAGGGAATAAGGCTATAGCTTCCCATCTAAGGAATTATTGTTTTTGAGAATTGGGTGTCAAGAGATCAATTTCACATCAGTAGACATCATGAAAACTCACTCTATTCCTAGGACAGATGTTCCCTACCCATCAACCCAAGGAGCCACATTTCTTGATTAGTCAAGGAACAGACTTGGCTGGTTGCTTCTTAGCATGGGTAATCTTTCCAGTTAAAATGAGTACACTTCCTTTTGTTTCTATATTTCCCACATATATTGTTTCCATACTTTGTAGGTCAATAAAATCCTTAATAGGAAGGCAGTTTCACTGGATCTACATTATCTGAGAGGAATTTACTGCTTAATAATAATCAAAGTAATAATCAAAGTAGTCATTCATATCTCTTTTTGGGTATGACTTCAGTATTTCCCTTGAATTTTGAATGAAATAAATTTGTTTTAGAAAGTATTTGGTATAAAGAAAACAAAGGATAGCAAAGCAACATGAAGAAAGGACAATGATAAATAGATTTGATAGATAGATAGATAGATAGATAGATAGATAGATAGATAGATAGATAGATGAGTGGGAGGAAGGGGGGAGAGGAGAGAGAGAGAGAGATGAGAGAGAGATATGAGAGATAGATTTGGTAAAGAGTCTTGATATACAATGGTGCTAATGTTACCAGAAAGATTGCAAGCCCTTTTTCTGCAGACAGCTACTGTATGTTTACACTTCCCGCTTTGTAGAATCCAAATAAGAGTATTATCCAATTTACTGCAGGAACCATCTGTGTTCCATGAATTATATAATACAGTTTGGATTCAAAAACCTGAAAAAAGCCCCATTAAACAATGCATAAACATATAAGGAATCGTATGTGTTTACTTCACATTTTGGATTCTGACAGGGATTACACTTTTTTTAAAAAAAAAAAATCCGGTACGGTTTGTGAATTGGATATCCTTAAACACCTTAATACGTACCTCTCTTAGATAGAAGCATTTGGTTCTTTGATGGAATCACATCAGACTTTACCCTTTCAGAACACAGAACATTGTGATATCCTTTTAATTTGTGCACTGAAGAGAAGATGTAAGACCACCAACAGAGTTCCAGGTGCGCTTGATTGCTGCTGGCAGAAAAGATGTAAAATCAAAAAACAATTCGGGAGTGGGGGAGGAGAGAAAGGCAGAGAGCTTGCCACAAATCAAGTGAGAATCCGGAGCTCAAGAATGACAATGATAGAAAGTTTGTATGCTCAGGCACAGCACATCAGGAAGTGGAAAAGAACAGGCAGTGAAAGGAGTAAGTCATAACTGCACTGTGTATGGTGAAACTTGGAAACTATGGAGCATAGACACCAAAATTACAAGTGGGATTAAATCAGGTGGACCAGGATGAAGGATGGGGCCAAAGCTTATTGTATCACCAGTAAGATTTGGGCACTTGCTAGGAATGTTAGGATGACATAAAGGTTGAGTCTACCATGGAAAATATTGCTGTATAGAGTTAATGAAAGATGAAATCCAGTTAGGTTGTGAATCTAACCAGCATCCCAGCCTGTCAGTTGTGCTTAAGATGCTACGTCATTATTTCATCTACAGCCTCTCATTTCAGTTGGATTCCTAAATATAATGTGCAGAGCAGAAGACAAGCAACCTACTATCAAGGATCATCTGGTCTCCCTTTAGGCTTAGAAAATTAAGGGTGCCTGGCACCTTAGAGGAGATGCCCAGCACTTTTCACTGTCAAGCCATAAATAAACAATGTATGTGGCTGCTCAAAGCTTAGTAAAGTAAAATGAGAAGTCCACTCTGTTCAAAACCAACCTTTGCTCTATGTTATTTGCAATGTGCTATCTTTAACTCAAGAGGCCCATTTTTAGCTACTTGGACTAGAAAGTCATTGGAGCAGGTTGGAATTTTGTTGGCACAATTTGAGTAGTCATTTCCTGTTGTTTAGCTACTTCTATAGCTACCACAATTCTTAAGGAATGAGGATGAAAACATTTTTTTGCCTGCCCACACAAAGTTGGGGTGGAAATAAGACCTAAGGAGAGAGTAGAAAAGTCAAGTGGAAAGACAGGCAACAGATTAACAGAGTTGGAAGGGACCTTGTAGGTCATCTAGTCCAAAGCCTGCCCACCCAAGCAGGAGACCCTAAACCATTTCTGACAGATGGCTGTCCAAGCTTTTCTTGAAAGCTTCCAGGGATGAAGTTCTAACAACTTCCAAAGCAAGCTGTTCCATTGGTTGATTGCTCTCCCTGTCAGAAAATTTCTCCTTATTCCAGGTTAAATATCTCCTTGTTCAGTTTCCATCCATTATTCCTTGTCTGGCCTTCGGGTGCTTTGGAAAATAGCTTGACCCCTTCCTCTCTGTGGCAGCCCCTCAAATATAGAAACACTGCTATCATGTCTCCCCTGGTCCTCCTCTTCACTAGACTGGCCATGCCCCAGTTCCTGCAACCGTTCATCGTATGTTTTAGCCTCCAGTCCCCTAATCATCTTGGTTATGAGATGACAAAGTATACGTGCATGGGAGAATTGTAGAGGAGCATCATACATGAGAGAGATCTATATGCATCATATATGGGAGAGATCTAACAATATACAATCTCCATGTTTTTATTTTATTTTTATGCCATCAACTTCCAGAAAATTCTTAATCAGCCATATAATGCTACTTAATGAAGAGTGTGCCCAACAAGTATTAACAAGACTCTTGACGTCTTCCAACAAAGATGCCTTCATTGAATATTAAAGATTTACTATTTTGACCATGTTACTAGTGTAACATGTGCTCCAAAAGTATTCCTCCTGAAAATTACATAACATAACCTCATGCAGAAGACTCCAACTTGCAGGTCATATACAGGTACTGTAATCCTCAATTTACAACAGTTCATTTAGTGATAGCTCAAAGTTACAATGGCATTGAAAAAAGTGACTTATGACCATTGTAGCCTCCTCTTGATCACGTGATCAAAATTCAGATGCTTGGCAACTGACATATATTCATGGTGGTTGCAGTCTCCCCGGGCCATGTGATCACCTTTTGTGACCTTCTGACAAGCAAAAACAATGGGGAAGCCAGATTCACTTAACAACCATATTACTAACTTATGTTGTGGTTAGCCGGCAGCAGGTGCAGATGGCTGAGGAGAGCGATGACTCTGATGAGGGGCCAGGACCATCAGGGAGTGGACTGTTGCCTTCAGGGATTGTGGGGGCTGGCAGCAGCGATGAGGAGGTTCCCGAGGAGCCTGTGCCAAGTGCACGTACATGAAGGATTGCTCGGAGGAAAGAACAATTACAGCAGCACAGGCAACTCGGGAGTAAGGTTGCAAGGTAATGACCCCTCCCTCAAGAGGATAAAAGCCAGGTTTGAAAAAGTGTTCTTTGCAGAAAGCAAAGAAGCTCTGAAATTCAACTTGTAAACATCTTAGTTTGTGTTTGGAAAATCTTGTAAATTAGTTCTTATCTCTGGGTTTTTGGCAGCACTGATGAACAACTTGGCAAGGCTCTTTCTTGTCAGAGCTAATTAGTGGAAAGCAGCCTTTTATCTGTAAGGGAACATAATTTGTTATTAAACCTTAAAAGGTGGGGGCTGCTGCCTTTGTCTGTGTTTGCTCTTTGGGAACCCGGTTGGGTCGGAACAACTTAACAAGTAGTGATTCAGTTAACCTCTGTGGCAAGAAAGGCCATAAATGGAACAAAACTCACTTAACAAATGTTTCACTTAGCAACATAAATTTTGGACTCAATTGTGGCCATAAGTCAAGGACTACCTGTACTCTGTATGGAAAACAATCAAATTCCCAAGATGGCAATGAGATGGATTCCCCCCTGATGCCAAATAACCAAGAGGATGCCCTCAAAATACACGGTGAAGAACTCCATAGATGACTTAAAGAGTTTAAACATCGCATAGAAAGCAGCTGACATACTCGCTCCAAAACCAAAAATATTGGAGGTCCCTTCTTCTCAAGATGCTTGTTCTGTTCCAGCCGAAGTTTCCAAAAGCAAACATAGATAAACTCCAAAACTGAAATGTTCACGGCTTTATTCCACAAATAACCCTCTTTGTAGATAACAGATGGCTTGCAGCCAATTAGTCCAATAAATCAGAGTCTGTAATCATCACACTAACTCCTTCAAACTTTGCCTTTTGCAAAGGCAAAAGCCGTTTGAAACCAGACTTATATTCCCTAGAGGGATGGGCCATTAATTAGCATTCTTACTCCCGAGTCGCCTGTGCTGCTCTTCCATGAATCATTCTGCTCTCACTCACACCCAGCATAGGCTTCTCGGGAATGTCCACCTGATTGCTGCTGGTGAACCACAACAATGCTACATCAGTGTTTCTCAACCTTGACTACAGTACTTGAAGATGTGTGGACTTCAACTCCCAGAATTCCCCAGCCAGCTATCTCCACACATCGCTATATTCCCAGAATTCCCCAATCCACACACCTTCAAGCTTTCAAGGTTTAAAAACACTGTGCTACATAGCATAGGAAAATCTAATGGTAGTCCTAACAATGCCATCAACCTCAGCCACCACTGTCTACAGTGAGGAATTTTAGTGCTTGCAGTATAAAATATCTGCAAGTTTACAGCTAGGGTTATCTTTCATTATTTTTACTTTCTAGTCAAATTTAATACTGTACCAGTTCTCATGGATAACCTACACCTCATGAGATATAAGACTAAGTCATAAAAACTTTTAAGGAACAAGAGATCTGCTGCTATACAAATTGTTTGAATTTATATTACTTAAGTATCCCCCCCCAAAATTGGCTTGGAACTGCCTATATCCTCAGACACTACCTTAATATTATTAGCTCCTTAGTTAGGACATGAATTATTATGGTAAGTTTTCATCCATCTTTGACTGTGAATTATAATAATCATGTTTAAAGAAGATCACTACAAATATCGGGCCATCCTCCAAGCTTACAAACAGATTAGAAATGAATACATCATAAGAGTAAAGACGATCTTAAAGTCCAAACTCGATGGAGGAAATACCAACAAGATAATTGGGCAATTCCAGTCATTAGACCAGAGGTGGTATTCAGCAGGTTCTGACCAGTTCTGGAGAAGCGGTAGTGGAAATTCTGAGTAGTTCTCAGAACTGGCAAACACCACCTCTGACTGGAGATTTCACAGTATCCTTCCCCTGCCATGCCCACCAAGCCCCGCCCACAGAATGGTAGTAAAAAAATTTGAATCCCACCACTGCATTAGATGCATAGGTGGAATAGGAGACTGGACTCAAGCAGAACCAAAATCTCTGGATAGAAAAACCAGAAAAACAATAACAAGAAATCATGCCCTTCATCTATGCAGCAATAATAACAGATTCTACTAAGGAAAATAGGTGGGTGTGGAATGTTGTAAGTAAACTGAAGAACAAAAAAAGAGCATTGGAAGAAGGACAGTGGAGAAGATCAATTGAAGCTAGTGCACCTTGAAGGCTCCTTGGATATTGGAGAGAGCAAACTGGCCTACAAGAAAGACCAAATGAAAAATAGAAAAGAGACATGGCAAGACAAAGTATTATATGAAAACACACACACACACACACACACACACACACACACACACAACCTAACAGGCAAAGCAGATAACATGAAGACCCACAATAGCTAAGAGCAGAAGTTAAAGAAAGAGACAGAAGGCTAATTCTGACAGCACAAGACCAAGCCTTAAGAACAAATGCATACAGAGCCAGAATTAAGAAGACAGCAACAGAAACAAATGCCACCTCTACAAAGAAGCTGAAGACATAGTGGACCACCTAGTTAGGTGCTGCAAGAAGATCACACAGACCGGCTACAAACAATAGCAGGACTAAGTAGCAAGGACAGTAGCAAAGTAGCAATCTGTAAGATATTTCACTCACCTGCAAGCAAGAACTGGTAAGACCACAAAATAGAAAAAGTAATAGAAAATAAAGAACTAAAGTGCTCTGGGATTTTAGAATCTGAACAGACAAACTGTTTGCTGCACAGACTTGATAAGAAAGACCAACAAAAATATTTGAAAAGATAGTACCTGGTAACAGTAAAATGGAAGATAAAGAACTGGAGAAAATCAAGATACAACGACCTGCAAATAGAAGTAGAACAATTGTGGTAAAAGAAAGCAAAGATAGCATCAATAATAATCGACACTTTAGATGCAACCTCAAAACAACTTGGACACCATTGGCACTGAAAAAATCACTACTAATTGCAGAAGGGATCTTTACTTGGAACAGCTAACATCCTACCACAACACCATCAAATAACAACACCTACCTATTCCAGAACCAGATAAGTGGATAAAAGTGAAAAATCCAGTCTAAACATTTCAATGATTGTGCAAATTAATGATGATGATGATGATGATGATGATAATGGTCTTCAGATTAAATCACTAGTGATAAGAAATAAATAATTAAATATACCAGTAGCAGGGACTAGCTCGAGAATAATTGATATTTGGTTGACAGGAACCTAAAGAACGGTGAGGACAATCAACCAATTGAACAGCTTGCCCTCGGAAGTTGTGGGAGCGTCATCACTTGAGACTTTCAAGAAGACACTGGACCGCCATTTGTCAGAAATGGTGTAGGGTCTCCCGCATGGGTGGGGGGTTGGACTAGATGACCTACAAGGTCCCTTCCAACTCTGATTATCTTTTTAATTTGTTTAAGGATATTCACAGAGAATAAGATAATCATTTAAAAAAAATCTTTGCCCTTTCCTTCAGGGCTGAAAATATAGGGCAAATGCCATTGCTTGAGGTGATATTTTCTATCTAAGGAGCTGAAGCAAATAGTGATAGAAACAGATGAGGTTCCATTTGTCAAACTGACAAATCGAAAATGTCATTCATCAGTATCCTTCCAAGGGTTTTTACCTCAGATTAAAGGTAGCTGGGAGACAGTTTAGTGTAGTGGACTTCTAATCACAATGTATGGCATAGCTTTGAGGCTGTACTCCATACTAGATGACTGAAAAACACATTAAAAAAACCCCTTCAGATTTTCAAAGCTAGGCTTAGGTGCCAATTAATTTAGCATGCATTTCAGTTCAGCAAGAGATTGCCATTGATATAGATGAAATTGCCAGAAGGTCAATGTACGGAAAGATTGAGTTATTCTGAAAAGAAATGCATTTTATTCTGTTTTTTTGAATGCCTTGTGGAAAATAGCTTAGGGTTAGGGTGACCAGAATGAGAGTCCTCATGATTACGTGGTTATAGTCATATAATTTTCTATGAGCCATGGTGACCCAGTGGTTAGAGTGCAGTACTGCCGGCTACTTCTCCTGACTGTCAGCTGCCTGCAATTTGGCAGTTCAAATCTCACCAGGTTCAAGGTTGACTCAGCCTTCCATCCTCCTGAGGTCAGTAAAATGAGAGCCCAGATTGTTGGGGGCAAGAGGCTGATTCTGTAAAGCGCTTAGAGAGGGCTGTAAAGCACTGTGAAGCGGTATATAAGTGCTATTGCTATTTTCCCCAGAATTTCACAATCTAGTTTACCTTTATGAAATATAGAGTGTGATCCCAGTTAGTAATTTCAACATAAGTCAAGATGACTAGGTATCATCAATAAGTTATAATGCTTCCTGGACCACTTTTTGAATTATTAATATTACATTGGTATTAGGCCTGCTGTCAACAAATGAGTTTTTCAGCTTTTTTAAAATCCAGAGTTATCGAAAGGGGAAAGATAATAAGATATGGAAGTCTCAATAACAAGGATTGTTTTCACATTCGGGAACCATTTCAGAGTGTTAAAGCAAGAACCATTTGAGCCAGTGAACCAGTTTCTATATGAACTGATGGAGCCAATTTCTTCAACTGGTTAAAAAATAATAATCCAGATTTCCAGCATGGGAAACTTTTCTCAGGCTCTGAACCAGGGATAGGATTCTACCTGGTCGGACCAGTTCTATAGAACTGATTGTTATGATTCTGCCCAGTTCGGAGAACCAGCAAATCCTGTCCCTGGCTGGCCCCTCCCCTCCCTGCCCACTCACTCCTTACGTGGCATGCGTGCTATCAAACTTGCCTGCTAAGTTGCTTTTTTTCCTTTCTTTTCCCCTGATCATCAGCTGTTCTGCTGTGCTGGGAGATTTAGATTAGCTAGAAAGCAGGAAATTGTTGGATTTCTTGCTTTCTAGCTAGTCTAAAAGCAGAGCTGAACCTTCCTTAGGACCAAAGCTTCTATTTTTCAGTGCAGACTCAGGCAGCAGATTGCAGAAAGGTAGATCTCTGAGTGAATCTGTGATTCTGTGAGCAACTCAATCTGCCTGCCTGCTTTGCCTGATTTGGGGTAAAAGTTGCTCCTATTTTATAAAAACATTCAATATTTACATAAATATTTATAATATTTACATACAAGCCACGCCCAGCCATGCCCAGTCAGCAAGCCACGGCCACCCAGTCACATGAGCACCAAGCCACGGTCACAAATTAGGCCATGCCCACAGAACCGGTTGTTAAGAAATTTGAATCTCACCCCCACTCTGAACTGTTTATATTTTGAAAAAGGAAGACATGAGATTGAGCCATCTACAGATCTGTAGCTGGATACAAAACATTACGGTTAATGTATTATGGATAAGTCTTACTATCTTCGGTATGGCCCTTTCACAAGAAGCTATGCATACAATTGGCATTTTAGTCATACTGAACATAAGCAAGAGAAACAATTCATCCATAAATTCATTATCAGGATGCACCTGATATAGAGGTTCTGTTTCCCACAATTTTGTTTGTGTTTGGCTGCCACACCATTGACAAAGAAAAAAGACTGAATCTACAAGAAGAGATCGGTCTTCTTATTCTTTTCTCTGGAATGGTATAGAACAGAGGTGTCAAACTCAATTTCATTGAGGGCTGCATCAGGATTGTGTTTGACGTCTGTGGGCTGGGGTGACATGGTCAGGATGGGCATGGCCAGCTCAACATCACTCATGTCTGAGGCGCCTGTGGAGGCCTGAGTGCTCTGCCAGTGAAAACAGGCTCCTGAGCTCCATTTTCGGCTGTGACAGCCTCCAGCAACCCTCTGCCAGTCAAAACGGAACTTAGGAGGGCTCCGTTTTCACTGGCAGAGGCACTGTGGGCCACTCCTGTGCTGTTTCCAGGGTTTCTCTGTGGGCCAGATATAAGCCCCCTGCAGGCTGAATCCAGCCTCCAGGCCTTGAGCTTGACACCCCGATATAGCATCTCCAGCTTGAGCAAGAAGTTTGATTAGAAGACCTCCAAGATCCTTTTCAACTCTGTTATTTTCTAATAATTGGTCTTTATTTGACAAATTAGGGCTACTGTAAATTGGTTATCCAATCCAGATGACCACTAGATGGCAAAATAACAGTGTCGTTGTTTTTTGCATCTCTTTGGACTCTTTTGTATGCTGCCCAGAGTCACTTTTTGTCAGATGGACATAAAACAATCGATAAATAAAAATAAATAAATATTATCTGTTGGTTGTCTGGATTTTATTTTATTTTTGCAACCAAGGTATGGTAGACCCAGTGGTTTTTACTACCGGTTCTGTGGGCATGACTTGGTGGGTGTGGTGTGGCTTAGTGGGCCTGGCATATTGGGCATGACAGCGGAAGGATGCTGCAAAATCTCAATTCCCTCCCCACCCCACTAACCTGCTTTCCAACTCTGTTCTCCTGTGCAGGGCAACAAAAGAAGACCCAGCCAATCAGCTGGGACTTGGGAGGCAGAGAATAGATGGGGGTGGGGCCAGTCAGAGGTGGTATTTTTCGGTTCTCTGAACGACTCAAATTTTCTGCTGCCAGTTCT
The DNA here is from genome assembly GCF_049901715.1 of Pseudonaja textilis. Classification (NCBI taxonomy): domain Eukaryota; kingdom Metazoa; phylum Chordata; class Lepidosauria; order Squamata; family Elapidae; genus Pseudonaja; species Pseudonaja textilis. The sequence continues at coordinate 22,120,865 of NC_141993.1, forward strand.
CCAGAACTGGTCAGAACCTGCTGAATACCACCTCTGGGTAGCCCTGTTTTAATTCTACTCAAAAGAAACACCACTCTCCCCATTCACCAAACCTATGAGCTGTAAATCAACAGTGTCATTTTTTAGCCAGGAAAGAACCACAAACCAATTAGAAATTATATTGCTGGGCAACCCACATCTAATTTAAGTTTCTGCATTTTGAATGCTTTATTTTTACCATTTGAAGAAAAAGTGCAGCTTCTCATAGGGTATAATCATGTTTATTTAAGGGCGACATACCTCTCTGTGTGTCGGAAGGGGCGAACAGTTAGCTGGCAAATTGCTTTCAGCGAATTCATATACATGAAACCTGGAGAGAGGTCAGTGAAGGTAATTTGGTAGGTAGATAAGAGGCAGGCTCTGAATCTGATTAGATGGAGAGAGAAAAAGGAAGTCACGATCTCCTGATTTCTCTACAAAATAGGTTCTCAACTTGCAGACGTGCCTTTAGGCCAAAGGATAATATATCTTCACTCTGCCTTGCCACTTTTTCTTTGGAGGACACAATACTCTTTCCTTCCCCAGGGAAATTCCTAGAAACCTTAGAAGCAGTTCAAGACATTCTGCTGGGGGAGAGAACTTCACCCTTTCGCCTTGCCTGCACTTCCTGTTCCAATTGATAATCTCTCTGACAGTTGGGTCTCATTTCACCCATGGCAGACAATCCTTCATCCTACCTGAGGGCATTGAGGGTAGACTATACAGGCTATACAGCTTCCACAGCATTGTCTTCACCACCTCCTGCCTGAGACATTTTGTGATAGGACTGCAGTCATGTGACTTCCTTCTAGTAAACGGCTTTCCATATTTTTATCCTTGGGGACGATGCCTTGGCCAGGCTTCCTGATTCCTCTCACCCAAAGTAAATATGAATGGACAGGGAAAAGTAGGGAGGCAACAGGACACAAGTACTTAGCATACAGCTGATAGGTATACTTGAAACTGCTGATATTGTGAATTGCCTAGTAACATTTTCCCAAATGGATAAAGAGCTAGACGTCTTTTGATTCATTGTTCCCGCCATATACATGTATACAGTACAGTAGAGTAAAAGGGACGCGATGTCTCAGTGGCTAAGACGCTGAGCTTGTCGATTAGAAAGGTTGGCAAGTTTGGCGGTTCGGATCCCTAGCGCCACGTAACGGAGTGAGCTCCCGTTACTTGTCCCAGCTTCTGCCAACCTAGCAGTTTGAAAGCATGTAAAAATGCAAGTAGAAAAATAGGGACCACTTTGGTGGGAAGGTAACAGCATTCCTTGCACCTTTGGGGTTTAGTCATGCCGGCCACACGACTACAGATACGTGTTCGGACAGTGTTGGCTCTTTTGCTTTGTAACGGAGATGAGCACTGCCCCCTAGAGCCGGAAACAACTAGCAGGTATGTGCGAGGGGATCTTTTACCTTAAACTTACATGTATACATCTGAACTAGACTGAATTGTTTCTCCAAGTCATATAATATATATGGGTATGTGGGTATATGCCTAATAATGTATGTAATAAATTAATTATTTTGTCATGTTGACATAGTGTATATTGGAGATGGTGACCCTTTGACAGCTGTATACAATGAAATTTCATAATAGAGACCACAACTTGATAAGGTTCAGAAAGAACTTTTAAAACACAGAGAAATGTTCACACACTGCTGTGTTCACAAAATATACCATGCTTCTCAAAATATATTATGCTTTTACATGATAGGCTGCTGCATATAGTATGCTAATTTTAAAAACACCAGCTGAGTTCCTTAAAATAGATTCACCATCATCAATGCTGAGTATATTCATTGAAGATAATGAGAAAATGGAATCTAAAGAGTGGGTGATTCATGCAATGATAGCAGCAAGAATAGTGTTTCTTAAAAATGCGAAAATGGAACATTAACCCTATTATATGAATGGTTTGAGAAGTTTCGAATACAGCAACAGTGAGAAATCAACTTGTTCTTCTTTCAGCACAATTTAAACCATATTGCTTTCCTTTTGTATGATCTGTCAAAAAGAGTCAAAAAGAGGGCTGTGAAAATATTTATAGACCCCTCACATCCCGGACATAAACTGTTTCAACTCCTTCCCTCAGAACGATGCTATAGAGCACTGCACACCAGAACAACTAGACACAAGGACAGTTTCCCCTCAAATGCCATCACTCTGCTAAACAAATAATTCCCTCGACACTATTCAATTATTACAAAGTCTGCACTACTATTACTGTTAATCTTCTCATCACTCCTATCATCCATCCCCTCCCACTTGTAACTGTATGACTGCAACGTTGTCATTTGTATCCTTAGGATTTATATGGACTGTTTCCTAGTATGATTTGATTGCTTATTGTACCCTATGTCTATTATTAAGTGTTGTATCTTATGATACTTGACAAATGTATCTTTTCTTTTATGTATACCGAGAGTATTTACACCAAGACAAATTCCTTATGTGTCCGATCACACTTGGCCAATAAAGAATTCTATTCTATTCTATTTGTTTCTATTCTATTCTATTCTATTCTATTCTATTCTATTCTATTCTATTCTATTCTATTCTATTCTATTCTATTCTAGTCTAGTCTAGTCTAGTCTAGTCTAATCTAGTCTAGTTAAGATTTCATTCAAAATTGAAACATTGATAAAGAATAGTCTAGCTGAATTTTGAAAGATACTAGTTATTTATAAAATAGTTTATTTATTTATAAAAACTATTGAGTAGACCATATTCCAGACTTTCACTATTATGATAACAAAGCTGAGTGCAGCCAAAAAACAAAACAAAACCAAGAGGACACCACAATGATGGGATCAAAGCTTTGCCCTTTGTTATGTGTGTTGCATGTACACAAAATACATACCTAAAGCACATAAAAGCAGAATTCTTTTGCAACACTGCGGCCACTATATTGGCTTTTTTTGACAATGCCCTGTAATAAGGCTTCAAATTTCACAAAGCCGTACTCCTAAAATTGCACGGGGATGGGTGGTTAACCTGTTTTTAATCACTTTTTTTAAAAAAATAGCCAGGTATCCCCCCCAAAAATATCCCCATTTTAGCCTGGTCTAGCATTCTGTGTGTGACTCCAGCCAGGGCATGATTAGATGCCCTGATGGTACAGGGAAAGGCAGAGAAAGATTGTGAGTGAAGAGTGAAAAATTGTTTTCAACCATTTTTTAAAAAGATGGTCCCAAAGGTACTTTTTCCCCCCTCACTCCCTAAAAGGAAATTGTACTTTTTCCGTTGCTGAAGAAGCTTCTTGAATGTGAAGCGAAACACCTTCAAAGAAAAAACAAAGTTACCTTTTGAAGAAGAAGAAAAAAAAAACACCTTTGGGACACCTGTGACCTGGATGACTGAGAATCTCTGTTGATATTTAAAAGGTAGATAGCTGTGGGAGGGGAAGGAGAGAGGATGAAGAGAAAATAAATAAAAATAAAAATAAACCTGATGCATAAAGGCAGCAAAGGGGGTGCGTTAGGCTATGCTATGAAGCAGGCAGAGATGTCGAAACATTGATGAAGACTACACGAGGGACTAGGAACTTAGGTGACTGAGAATTTTCACAGATATTAGAGACTAGGAACTTGGTTTGGTGACTGGGTTAGAATAGAAATAGAAGAGAAGAGAATTCTTTTATTGGCCAAGTGTGATTGGATACACAAGGAATTTGTCTTGGTGCAAATACTCTCAATATACATAAAAGAAAAGATACATTCGTCAAGAGTCAAGAATTATCAGGTACAACACTTAATGATAGTCATGGGGAACAATAAGTAATCAGATCATACTAGGAAACAGTCAATATAAATCCTAAGGATACAAATGACAACGTTACAGTCATACAGTCACAAGTGGGAGGGGATGGGTGATAAGGAGTGATGAGAAGGTTAATAGTAATAGTAATGCAGACTTTGTAAATGGTTTGACAGTGTTGCGGGAATAAAGGGTTAAAGGGAAAACGATGGACGGGGCTGGAGGGAAGGGGGGGGGGAAGCGACTTCCCGCGCGGCTCAAGCCACGCCCCCTTCTCCCTTCCGAGGAGCGCGGCTGCATCTTCAACCTGTCGCCCTTTGGGGCTCGGCGCGGGGTGGGCGGGCGGCTATCGTTGATCTCCAGACGCTGCCAGCTCCTTTGACTCATCCTCTCCCTCCTTGCAACCCAACCAAACCCGTCAAACCTGAAGTTTTTCATTTCCTCTGGAATCCCTCGGCGTTTCTTGTGCACAGCCTCGGGTCTCCGTCCACCCCTGACAGACAACCAAATTAGGTTTATTATGGGAAAGGCTCGCCTTCTGCCGATGCGGCTAATGCACTCTGTCTCTCCGAACCAGACGGCGGCGTCTCCGGCTGTAATGCATCAATTCCGTTGCTTCCTAATTGCCAGAACAACCTGCCGCTTAAATTTGCTGCTCCTCCAGTCTGCCCTTCAAAACAAATATCCGCTTCTTGTTTATAAGCAGTGAGCTTATAAACTTTATAATAGATATATCTATTGTATAATATAAAATATAATAGATCTGTAACAGATGATAGATGCTGGTTGAGGAGAAAATTCCCTCCCTGTAGTGCAGGATAGTTCTTTTCTCTAGAGATCACTTTGCAGGGATTTTGATCGTTTTAGCTTTCACTTTTGAACGAACCAAATTCCTAGTCCCTAAGGCCTATGAGAATTCTTAGTCATCCCAAGGTGTTCCCTTGTACCAAAAACCTTGGGGAAGAATTCCACCATATAGTCTATATTAATATGGAAATAGCAACAGAAATAGCACTTAGATTTATATACCGCTTTACAGAGCTTTATAGCCCTCTGTAAGCGGTTTACAGAGTCAGCCTATTGCCCCCAACAATTTGAGTCCTCATTTTACCCACCTCGGAAGGAAGGAAGGCTGAATCAACCTTGAGCCTGGTGGGATTTGAACTGCCAAATTGCAATCAGCTGGTAATCAGCAGAAGTGGCCTGCAGTACAACGCTCTAACCACTGTGCCACTGAGGAAAGAGAAATTCATATTACATAAAAGGTTTGAATGCATGTATGCAAGTATACATATTTTTCGGATAAGATTAGGATTGAAAACTGTCTAAAAAACTGATATAACCAAGGGCTATGTTAGGTCCTGTTGATTTTTGTAGACTTTAAGTTCAGATTGTAGCCCATTTTAGCACTTTGACTTCGAACTGTGTCCATTTTGTTATCTTTCCTTCATCAAAATCATCTACATATATAAAAATATTTTGGAGAGGTTATCTATTCATTTTACAGAGAGCAAAAGGACACAAGTGCAGCATTTGTATTATGCATCCCTTGTTGTAAGACATTTTAATTAATGGCATTAAAATCTCGATTTAAAAGAAGCACAAAGACAAAAATGCAAACATTGTAAGCACACACTACAGTATGTCACAGTACGAAATAATTAAATCATGTTTCTATAAATAAATAAAGATAAAAATTTAAAACTTCTATTTTATTCTCATATATTTTCACCTTCTACCTTATGCTGTTAATCACCTGTGATTCTAAACTCTTCTCTGGGGCCAATCAGAATTTCATCTATATTAATTATAGAAATACAATTTAACAGCCTGCTTTTCCTACTGCAGGTAGTCCTCAACTTTCAGCCATAAATGAACCCAGAATTATGGTCATTAGTCATGACAGTTATTAAGCAGGTTGCCACTTGACTGATCTTTAGGCCTTTTTTTGTGACTGTCCTTAAGCAAATGCTACGGTCTTAAAACAAATGCCGTGGTCATTAAACAAATCCAGGTCCACAATGAGCATTTTTCACCCCAGAAACTGGAAGTAAACATTGGAGGCAAAAATATTATAAATCATCATCTAGGGATGTTGCAAACAGCTGTACATGCAGGCCGGTTGCCTAGCGGCCCAAAATGTGAGTATGGGATTGTAGAGACATCTGAACTTCAAATCAGGATCATAACTAGGACCTGGGAAGGTCTGTTGTAACATCGAATGGTCGCTAAGTGAATGGTTTTAAGTCAAGAACTAGCCAGTGGTGGTATTCTTTTTTTTTTTTTACTATCGGTTCTGTGGGCGTGGCTTGGTGGGCGTGGTATGGCATGGCAGGGGAAGGTTACTGCAAAATCCCCATTCCCACCCCATCCCACTAACCTGCTTTCCAGCTCCGTTCTCCTGTGCAGGGCAACGAAAGAAGACCCAGGTGATCAGCTGGGACTCAGGAGGCAGAGAATAGATGGGGGCGGGACCAGTCAGAGGTGGCATTTGCCTGTTCTCCCAACTACTCAAAATTTCCACTACTGGTTCTCCAGAACTGGTCAGAACCTGCTGAAAATCACCGCTGGAATGCCCTCCATTTCAAGCAATGACAATAGCAGTTACAAACTCTAAAACAGGCATGTCTTAAATACCTTCCCTTAGATGAAAATTCCAGGCCCTGCAAAGAATTGGTTCTTAATTCTATCTCTTTTTAACCCTCCAGTTCGTTGCAACCCAGAGCCCCCACCCTGAAATACTTATTGCAGCCCTATCCACTAAAAGTCTTCTTTAATATAACTAATCATAAAAGATGGATTAAAATTTCCATAATTTGTCTATATAAATGCTTGTATGCACACACTTCCATCACCTCATACAGTTTCACATTAAATCTACACTCCAAACCATTCCAGACTGGAACTCACAGATAGACAAGAAAACTATAGAGGAAGAATTATGTCACTTTGATGATGTCATTGTTTGACAATAGTAAAGAGTCCATTTGCTCTTTTAAAGTTGGAAGCAGTTAAATGGTGACATGATAACAGCATTTGAGGGGCTGCCACAACGAAGAGGGAGTCGATTAATTTTCCAAGGCACCAGACAGAATGGAAACTTATCAAGGAGAAAAGCAACCTAGAACTAAGAATAAATTTCATAGCAGTGAGAACAATTAGTCAGTGGAACATCTTGCCTTCAGAAGTTGTGGGTGCTTCATCACTGGAGGTTTTTAAGAAGAGACTGGACAGCCACTTGTCTGAAATGGTATAGAGCAGGGGTGTCAAACTGGTGGCGTGTGGACCGGATACATCTCGTGCAGGCCACACCCAACTCGGCTCTGCAAAGGCAAAAAACATCTCAATATGTCATGATACATCACGTGACATGATCAAATTTGACACCCATAGTATAGAGTCTCCTGCTTGAGCAGTGGATTGGACTAGAAGACCTCCAAGGTCCCTTCCAACTCTTCTATTCACATCCCCCTTGATTTTTTTTTTTAATATCCAAAGAGCAAGGGAATGCACAGAAGCGTTTCCATTGCTACTTCCCTATCTGTGATGACCCAGGGTGGGATACAAAACAAACACAGTCACAGAAAACAGGTGAAGCCCCTTTTATTCCTTCACTTTGCTCCCAAGGTCCAAATATCTTTGACGGAAGACAAAAAAAAAACTCCCACACAGTTACACAAAGAAGTTAAAAAGCCACACAAACCAGGCAAGATAAGGGCTGGAAGATGTCAACAGACAACACACACTGGGAAGGACGCCAAACTCAGAGAGGAACTATAAACTAGAGATATTTACACACTTTGTTTCCAGCGTTTGCCAGTACACTGGTCCAAACTCTTATTCAGTTGTCACAGCTGCAGCCCATGAAAAGGATCAAGGCCCTATCCTCCGGAGGAGATCATGTCTGTCCCTGATCCTCTACTCCCTGCGTGCCCTAGGATAGAGAGGGGATGGGCCTGGGTCCTCCTCTGACTGCTTAGCCAGCCTCTGCCCTTCCCCAGCCTCCTCCCCAGCCTCCGGAGCCACACTTCCACTCCCTGTTCCTCCTCTCCCTCAGAGTCAGTCTCCACCAGGGGCATGACACTATCTATTTTTTAGGAACTATATTCTTGGGGGAAATACTCCAGTAATTCAAACAAACAAATGATATTAATCATTGTGTGTAATTGTCCAGAAATGCCATGGCCTTGTTGAAAAAAAGATAGGATGCAATGAACAATATTGATGTCTGTCTTTTAACAAGTATGGTTTACCACTGGAAATCGAATTTTGGACTTAAGACCTGCTGGGTGCATTTCCTATCTCAAAGGGAATCAAGCTTTAGTTACAGAGCCCTGTAGCCAAATGAGAAAAGCAAAGCAAACAGCTGAAGCAGGTGGCTTACCTCTTTCTTTTTTCTCTTTTGTTTAATCATTATAGCTTACCTTCTATCAAGAAATTAATTGGTTTCCCCCCTTTTATAGAATAACCATTGAGACTTCTATCCACTTACTCAATGGGTTCAGAAAAGGAAATCTGAAGATGATTAAACTTGATGTTCGGAACTCTACTCACTGTGTGCAATTTGCAATCAAGGACACACATGATGGGAAACTATGCTGAATAAATTTGCATGCTAGATCAGTTTGCGTGCTTCCATCTCTTTCTATATACTAAAGATGAAGGTCCACTGTCTTTGATAGATCTTATTTTTAAGCAATTTGTAATACAATTAATCAGTAACAGTGCCCTGAGATGCTAACAAGAGTTCAAAACTATGCCTAGAGATCCGCTTGCCTTTAAAGGATTCTTATCCCTAGAAAACTTCAACAAAATCTTAGTAATTGCATACTATAGTGTGAAAATAGATCCATCCCTAAGTAGCCCAGGTTGCACTTTTCAGTGGAAAGAATAGATGGAGAGAAAGGAATAATACAGCTGTGGTGGCACAGTGGTTAGAATGTAGTATTGCATGATAATTCTGCTGACTGCCAGTAGTTTGATTCTCACTAGCTCAAGGTTGACTCAGCCTTACATCATTCTGAGATTGGTAAAATGATTGGAGGGGCAATATGCTGACTCTGTAAACCACTTAAAGAGGGCTGTGAAGTGGTCTATAAATGTAAGTGTTATTGCTATCTCCAGTCTTTGTAGAAATGAAGATACAAGGCAAGATATCCCTACATTTTTCTTTTTTTGACACAAAGTGGCTCATTCCTAGCTTTTTATTGAAGTCCGTTACACACAATTAGGACCAGAATTTTCATTGTTAGGCCAGCTGGTTGTTAAATGAGCTACAGCTGATTTTACAATATTTTTTGGCACAGTTGGTAAGTGAATCACATTTTTCCCATTGACTATGTTTGTTGGAAGTCAACTGGGAAGATCACAAATGATGATCACATGAACCCAGGATGCTGGAACGATCATAAATACATTCTGGTTGGCAAGCACCTGGATTTTAAACATGTGACTGTGGGGATGCAATAGCAGGGATTAAGTGCAATGATCAAGTTATAAATAACTTTTTTCAATATAACTTTGAACAAGTAAGTTGAGGATGCCCCAAACATTTTGTGACTTCTACAGAAATATCAAAGGAACTATTATTCAAGAAACTGGCTTATGGATTCACTGAGAGTTCAACTTTTGGAACTGTCAAAACTTTTGCTATCTGTCAAAAAAAAAAAAAGCAAATCTCTTTAGAAACAGTAGGAAAAACATGTGTATTTTAGGGTACTAAAATTGAGCATTGCACAGCCCACTTCAGAAGATATGGAAAATAATGGTCTGCAAATCTCATTTTGACTTAATGTTTGCAGAAGCAAATATTCTGGTTTACAGCCAGAATTCCATATTTACTATATGATACATATATTAATTTAATCAGATATTAAAGCATTACATAACCACAAGTTGATAACAGTTCTAATGTTGTTGTAATCTTACTCTCAAAAAGGGGCACATAGCAATCTGGATCACAACAGTGCACAACCGTTGCCAGAATTCCTTGAGAAAATAGTTGGGTTGCATCCGGAAACACAAATGAGTTATTCAGGAGGAAATTCATCGCAACTTTGAAGTAATTTCAAATTTTCAAAATGCTTGTGATCTTGGTAAATATTATTTTGAAATTCATTTTATTTATATTCATTAGATAAAACACCTTAGAGATCTTATAGTTAATGTGCTGAGTAAATACAACACTATTATTATAGGTAGTTTTGATGTTTTACCTTTCTTTTATCAAAGGTGCCTTTTAAGAGCTAACTTTATGGATATAAATGATAAAAAGGTACCCCACCCACCCACTCACCAGAGCCATGTAGAACACTTAAGCCAAATTCCTTAAAATGGGGAGAAAATAATAGGTGTTATAAAATGATTTTTTTTAAAAAAAACCTTCAACTTTCCATAAGCATCCAAAACACAAACATTTTAGAAATGTTAAAATAACTCATCAAAGCCATATGCAGATCATGCGTGAAAAAGCCCAAATGCAACTGAATAGCTTACTTTGAACCCCCAACAAAATCTTTTTCTTAGCTTTGTCAAGAATGTGCAGCAAAAAGGATGTTCAAATGTCAACTGAGAATAGAATAAAATGAATAAAATAAATGTCTCTCTCTTACAAATAACATCCAACCATCCAAACAATTGCACCGGTCATGGCAGATGAATTGAATGCATTTGAATACCACGTCCCCTGACTAACAACCCTCAAAGCAGCAATATAGGAAACAACTCAAGACATTTTGCTTCTGGGGCCCTCTGCAACATAAAAGATAAAAGGCTGGATTTTCTGATCTTAGCTACTTAAAGCTGCAGGGTTAGGTCTGGTGCCAAAATGGGAGGGAAAGCCACTGTAGCACACAGAAACATAAGAACACCAGTGAAGTACAAGATTCACCTGCTGGAGACACAAATTCAAACTTTGATTACGGCTTTTTTGGATTATGATCATATTTTATTTTCCTGCCTGTTTTCATTTCCTGTTTAAAATCATTGGGGACACTAAGTGTGGTGTGTCCATGGGCTAGACTTTGCCTCCCTTATTTGCCTTTCAGATCCAATATGACTTGCTGTTTAAAAAAAAAACAACTTATTGGTTCAGCTTGATGCTTCTTGCTATGGTTTATTTTTAAGTTTGGAGAAACAAACAACAGGTTTCAAACAGATTTCTTATTAACAGAAAAATGGAGGGGGAGGGGAGGAGAGAGGAGGAGGAGGAAGGAGAAGGAGGAAGAATTAAAAAGCATGTGAGGTAATCTTATTTCCAGAAAGCATGGAGGATGAAAAGGAAAAGGATGTAGGTAGCTAACTAACCATAGGGAATTTCATTCAAGAACATTATCAAGAAGCACAGTTTATGATCACTACTTTTTAAATGGCCATACATGTTGCACTAAGCCAAAATCTTAAAATCTAGCATTTAAGGGAGGAGGCTAGAAAGCGGGAGACTATGAATTCAAATCCCAGGTTAGCCATGAAAGCCATCTAGAGTAGTTCCATGGTTGGATATACAGCAAATAAATTTAATAAACAAATAAAAGGGCTTGAATGGACTGTGTTTCACTCATTTTTTTTTCAGATTACCTTTCACAGACTACTTTTTAAACCTTGTTTCTTCATTTTTATTTTTATTTTGGCTTTCTCCACATCTCTCTCTCTCTATAGTCTCTACATATAATGTCACTATGAAACTCTGAACTCAAGTTACTGAATGGGAAGAAGACATACTTCTTAGTATGCTAGAGCATGGGTCCTTTAAACAAATGAAAGTTCTGTGCTCAATTAAAATAGAAATAATTGGTTTTCAAAGTAATAAAATATGTTTAAGTTACCCCAACCAATAAGACACCAGCAAATAGACCTTGACTTTAGTTGAGCAACTATGTTATTTTTTTCTTGAAAATTAAGACAGGAATACAAGTTTAAGAAAAATTCAATTGAAGAAGAGCTGTATTTTCTTTCCATGAAAAGAAACAGGATGCAAGAGAACTGAAATCACGTGAGATTGAGTGCTTTAAGTCTTTACAAGCTATTATACTGTGTGTCCTCATAAAAATTATAACTCCCTTCAAAAAGAAGCCACAGCTGGGAGAAAGCCCACACCAGTCTGCCAATATGTTTTCCATAACAAGCAGAACTTACATAGGATGACACAATTGGAGGGAAAAAAAAGAAATGGAAGTGGAAAAACTCACAGGAATAATGATTGTGGTGGTTTCAAGCTTGTTCATGCAACGTTTGCTTTAACATTTGTCAACAAGTTATAGCCATGTAAGACACATCCAAATTAAAGGGATTATTTAAGTAATGCCAAAAGTGTGGGGTAATAATAATTCAGATATTTTACTCAACTGAACAGCCCAATGCTGTGGAGATGTTTAAAGTTACTGGCCGGTTTATTTATGTTAAGTCATAATATTGCTTGCTTTGGTGAGGTGGTAATTGATGCATGAACTTAGATGTTGCAGCTTAGCTGCTTAGCTGAACAAGCCAGGTTAAAATTGTCCTGTCCTAAGATCAGGCATTAATACAACCATTCCTCTTGACAATTATATCTGTATTTAGAGGTTTGCACTGCAGCCTGCAAAGTTCAATAGGACTTATTTCAGAGTTATCATGCATAAGACCAACAGAGGAATATACTCCCTTTCAATTATTTAAATGCTACTTCTGGTGATCTATGTCATTAAAAAGCTTGATCAGGCTCTTTCTAGCAAAATAAGAAACAACTGATAGAAACTAACCAAGGAGAGAAGCAACCTAGAAATAAGGAGAAATTTCCTAATGGTGAGAGTAATCAACAAATGGAACAACTTGCCCTCAGAAATTGTGGATGTTCCATCACTGGAGGCTTTTAAAAAGAGAAACATTTGTCTGAAATGGTATAGCATGTTGGAGTAGAAGACCTCCAAGGTCCCTTCCAACGCAATAGCTGTGGTGGCACAGTGGTTAGAATGCAGTACTACAGGCTACATCTGCTGACTGCCAGCTGCCAACAGTTTGGCAGTTTGATTCTCACTGGCTTAAGGTTCTCAGCCTTCCATCCTTCTGAGGTTGGTAAAATGAGGACACAGATTGATGGGGGAAATATGTTGACTCTGTAAACCACTTAAAAAGGGCTGTAAAGCACTGTAAAGTGGTATATAAGCAAGTGCTATCCCTATTTATGGATGCTGAGTCTTTTTCTTCCTTTTTTTCTTCCCGGCTGTTATGTCCTGAGAACTCTAGGAGTTCTCACTCAGGTCCACTCACTTTATGTGGGCGTTCTTCCCCCTTTCCTCATTGGTTGGTTCTCCCCAGCAGCCAGCTATAAAAGCAGGCTGCGGGGTCCAACCAGTCGCTGATTGCTGCGAGCCAGTTCCAGGCGTGGCAAGCACGGTCAGCCCTTTATTGTTATAATAAAGTATTGTTGCACTCATGCTCTGGTTCAGCCTCTCATTGCTCAAACATAACACTGGCGACAAGGGTGGGATGGCTACCAGAAGCACCATGCAACCGCTGAGTCACTAGCCGCCGATCCGCAGCCCAGAGAGAGCGATCGGCCGGCGATAAGAGAAACGCTGATCCGCAGCCAGAGAGAGCGGTCAGCAAACAAAAAGAGCAAACAAAAAGAGCAAACGCTGATCCGCTGACAGAGAAAGCGGCCAGCAAGCGATAAGAAGCAAACGCTGATCCGCAGCCAGAGAGAGTGGTCAGAATCGAAAGTTAGAAGCGTCTGTAGCCGCTTGTTAGCCCAGCTACAGGGAAAGTGAAGCGCTGCGAGCCGCAGCCGCTCAGTATCAGGCGCGAAATTCAAACGGTTGTCATTTGAATTTCAAACCTAAAAGGTACAGCACAGCGCTGTAGCCAGTCACTGACGCCCACACAGGCGCGAATCCAAACGCCATCAACGGCTAACAGCCAAACGTGGTTAACCCAGAGAGAAAGAGAGGATTGCAAACAGCCTCTCCTGAGCTGAAATCACTAGCCCACCACGGGCACTAAAACATTGTCTGCTGCCCCAGAGAGATTTTTTCCACAGGTTGTTCAACCGGTCCCAGCACCATGAGTTCCAATCCAGTCTTCCCGGCGTTCAAACCAGACGAGGAGAAGTGGGAATCGTATAAGAACCGCTTTAATCATTATATCGATGCAGTTGGCCTGGCAGATGCGGGAGAGCATCGGAAAAAATCGTATTTCCTAATCTACTGTGGAGCCACCGTCTACGATACTGCCACGGCGCTCGTGGCTCCTCGTGAGTTGAAAAACGTTCCGTGGTCTGAGTTACTTGAAATTCTCACTAACCACTATTCCCCCAGGCCCTCACAGATTGCCAGGAGATTCACCTTCCGTATGAGGAAGCAATCGAGCAAGGAGACCATCAATCAATATATGGCCGCTCTCAGAACAGCAGCACTGCATTGTGGGTTTGGAACCTACCTGGAGGACATGCTCCTCGATCAATTAGTCTGCGGGGTCAAGGACCTCCACCTGCAAAGGCGCCTTCTCGCAAAAAAGACCTCAACCTCGCACAAGCAGTCGAGGAGGCCTTGGCAGCTGAGCTGGCAACAAACTCAGCCACCGAAATCCAGGGCCCAAGTGCCAAGCTGACATCACTTCCAGTCCACTCCGAGGGGTTGGTAGCAGAGGAAGCCATCAGTGATGAAAACGAAGTCCACCGCCTATCCAACGACAGACGGCCGCAGGTAGGAGCCAAACAAGAAAACATCGGTCCACCCAAGCACATCACCCTGTGCCTAGCCTGTGGGGATCTCATCAGAGGGCCACCTGCAAGTTTAAAGGAGCCACCTGCAATAGCTGCCATAAAAGGGGACACATCGCGAGAGTCTGCCAAGCCCCCAAAGCGCAGCACAAAGGCACCCTCCTCGCACTCGGGACCACAGAGGCAAGTATTGAACTGTCGCACGCATCACCTTGCCAAGCACACTTGCCACACTGTTAGTAAAATTTCTCTCTCCGTTTCCCTAGAAGGTAAACCGTGCCGCATGGAGGTTGACACAGGGTCAGCGCTCTCAATTATCTCATGGAACACCCTTAAGAGGCTCCAACCAAGCCTATCCACTAGCCGGCTCCAGAGATGCCAGTTTGGCCTGAAGGACTACCAGGGAAGACCATTCCTGTAATCGGCAGAGGCAAGTTTCTTGTCAGTTTTAAAGCTTTTAAAGGTCACCTACCTCTAGTGGTAGTTAACAGCAATCTACCCACCTTATTGGGGCTCGATTGGTTTCCCCATCTCGGCCTAGGGCTAACAGGAGTCCATGCTGTCTCAACCTCAGACACTGACTCCTTATTCGCTGATTACTCAGATGTATTCAGCGAAGAGCTGGGGTGTTATAACGGTACCCCCATCTCATTCTCAGTTGACCCCAAGCAGTCCCAATCAGGCTAAAACCGCGTAGGGTCCCATTTGCTATTCGGCCAAAACTAGATGTGGAATTGGATAAACTATTAAAACAAGGGGTCATTGAGCCAACAGATTTCGCCAAGTGGGAGACGCCCATTGTCACACCCTCAAAAAAGATGGTAGCCTGAGAATTTGCTCGGACTACAAGACAACAATCAATAAATTTCTACAAGTTAGCGCTTATCCTGTGCCCGTCATCCAGCACTTATTACACACATTCGAACCAGGCACCATTTTTGCTAAATTGGACATGTCTCAAGCATATCAGCAGTTCCCTGTAGATAACCAAACAGCGGAACTCCAGACAATTGTCACGCACAGGGGTGCCTTCCGATGCAAGCGTCTCCAATTTGGCGTAAGTGTTGCCCCGGGTATTTTTCAATCCCTCATGGAGCGGATTTTGCAGGGCCTCCCTGGTGTAGTACCCTACTTCGACGACATCTTAGTCTCGGCCAGGGACAGACCCCAACTCTTCCAAAGAGTTCGAGCTGTGTTAGAGAGGTTCAGACAGCATGGCCTCAAGTTGAAAAAAGAAAAATGTGCCATTGCCACTAGACAGGTGGACTTTCTGGGTTATAAAATTGACGCCTCTGGCATTCACCCCCTGGAGTCCAAGGTTAAGGCAATCCACGAGGCACCCACTCCAACCTCAAAAACTGAACTACAGGCGTTCTTGGGGCTATTGAACTTTTACGCATCCTTTTTGCCCCATAAAGCATCAGTAGCTGAACCCTTACACAGATTACTGGATAAAAAATCACCGTGGCACTGGGGGCACAAAGAAGACCATGCCTTTCACGCCGTCAAATCACTACTCACGTCAGAGGCGGTACTTATTCAATTCGACCCTAACCTCCCTTTAGTACTGGCAGCAGACGCCTCCCCTTTTGGAATTGAGGCGGTACTAAGTCACAGGCTTCCCAATGGCGCCGAGGCTCCCATCGCCTTTTTCTCAAGGACGCTCTCTGCAACGGAGCGCAATTACAGCCAGATCGATAAGGAAGCCCTAGCAGCTGTTGCAGCCGTGAAAAAATTTCACGAATTCCTTTTTGGCCATTTTTTCGAGCTGGTCACGGACCACAAACCCCTCCTGGGCCTACTAGCCGGGGACAAGCAGACCCCTCAAGTCCTCTCCCCTAGGATGACAAGGTGGACTCTCTTCCTAGCAGCCTACTCCTACAGACTTATACACCGCCCGGGTAAAACACTGTCCCACGCCGACGCACTCAGTCGCTGCCCCTTGCCTGCCCCGGCTGAAGACCCTGCTCCTGTCCATGCTATTTTCGAGATCACCCAGTTGGACCTACCCATCACTGCCCTGGACATTGCCGCTAAAACCAAGGCAGACCAAACACTCGCCCAGGTGCTCGACTGGGTGAGGAGGGGGTGGCCGGGTGGCAATGTTGATAACAAATTCACACCTTTTAAGACTCGCATGCAGGAGTTGTCAAGTCTGCAGGGCTGTCTACTATGGGGCACTCGAGTGGTCATCCCGGCCTCACTGCGTACCCGAGTTCTGGAAGCATTGCACGAGGGACATCCTGGCATCGTGAGAATGAAGGCGTTAGCACGCAGCTACGTGTGGTGGCCGGGTCTAGACGAGGACATTGTCAATTGGGTAAGTTCCTGCAGCATTTGCCAGGAATCCCGTCCTGCTCCCCCCATTGCCACCCCTACTAGATGGGAAAGCGCCAGCGCTCCTTGGTCCAGAATTCACATCGACCTGGCCGGCCCTCTGCATGGGAAGATGTTCCTAGTGGTCGTGGACTCCTATTCCAAATGGATTGACGTAGCACAGCTATCCACGACCACCACACTAGCAATCACCAACGTGTTAACACGCCTGTTCGTAACGCACGGGCTACCCGACTCCATTGTCTCCGACAATGGCCCACAGTTCGCATCGACTGAGTTCAGCCGTTTCCCTGACAACCTGGGTATCCGCCACATTTTCACAGCCCCATTTCATCCTGCCAGTAACGGATTGGCTGAAAGGGCCATCAGGACCACTAAAGAAGCCCTGGCAAGGTTCAACAAGGATGACTGGCACCACAAACTCGCGGTTCCTGATGAGCCAGCACTCAACTCCTTGTTCAGTCACCAATAAGTCCCCAGCTGAGCTCCTGATGGGCAGGCGTCTGAGGACTGTATTGGACAGACTACACCCACAATACTGCCCTGACTCTCCCCTCGCTTCCACATCGGGGGTTAGACATTTTATCTTACAGGAGCCAGTTTTCGCGAGGAACTTCGCTGGAGACCCCCTGTGGATCCCGGGCGAGATCGTAGCCATCACCGGGCCGCGGTCGTATCGGGTCAGACTGGAGGATGGCCGCGTCTGGAGAAGGCACATAGACCAACTGCGCAGACGCCTCAGCACCATCGCCAGCAGGGACCCAGAGGCACTAGACGAGGGGAGGCTTCATCCTCAGCCTCACATCCACATCACGCCCGGCGATCAGTTCACACCTACAGCCGGTTCCGAAAGCCCGAACACAGACAGCGGCGCCCAGACAGTTGACCAGCCCGATCCAGTCTACGAGAGCACACCCCCAGTGATCAACCCTACGAGCCCAGGGCAGGCCCAAACCGAGGGCACACTGGTGACACTTTGCTGACTCTGCCTTCCCAGGCAGACCCCGGACGGACAGACGATGTTCCAGAGCTACGCCGTTCCGGGCGCCAACATAAACCTCCTGCCTACCTCAGAGACTATGCATGTTCGCATCTGGGGGGAAGGGGTGTTATGTCCTGAGAACTCTAGGAGTTCTCACTCAGGTCCACTCACTTTATGTGGGCGTTCTTCCCCCTTTCCTCATTGGTTGGTTCTCCCCAGCAGCCAGCTATAAAAGCAGGCTGCGGGGTCCAACCAGTCGCTGATTGCTGCGAGCCAGTTCCAGGCGTGGCAAGCACGGTCAGCCCTTTATTGTTATAATAAAGTATTGTTGCACTCATGCTCTGGTTCAGCCTCTCATTGCTCAAACTTAACACCGGCCTTTAACCCCTGATAATAAAATCCTCTGCATACAAGCCTTAGGTTAAGACAAAGGTTCCCCTCGCACATACATGCTAGTCATTTCCAGCTCTAGGGGGCAGTGCTCATCTCCATTACAAAGCTGAAGAGTCAGCGCCGTCCAAACACGTCTCTGTGGTCATGTGGCCAACATGACTAAATACCAAAGGCGCACAGAACGCTGTTACCTTCCCACCAAAGTGGTCCCTATTTTTCTACTTGCATTTTTACACGCTTTCAAACTGCTAGGTTGGCAGAAGCTGGGACAAGTAACAGGAGCTCACTCCATTACAAAGTGCTAGGGATTTGAACTTCTGAACTGCCGACCTTTCTGATCGACCAGCTCAGTGTCTTAGTCACTGAGCCACCACATTAAGCCATAGGTTACCCCATTGCTTTTGGAGAGCCTGTTCCCACTCTCCTAAGGAGACCCTGATCAGAAACATTGCCAGGCAAGGAGGAGAAAGGAGGATGTGGTTAGAAAAGGCATCATTTAGTCGCCTATCTTCCCTCTTAAGGATCCCCTTTGGAGTGGAATCTGTTCCTCTTGCAACTAGCGAATTTCCTGTTTCCTTTTCTCTGTTGTGTCTTCCTGACATCCAAGCTACAGAGATGAATGGGGATGGGATCTGCAACTTCCTGGGATGGACAGAGGCCTGCGAAGGGAGGAGCGATTATGAGCTCCCCCCCTTGAAATGTTTAGCTCCCCTCCATTAGAAGAAGTGATAATAGCACCGTTTCCTGTGCTTTGATATCATGCTGACAGGATCTGCATAAAGCATTGTAGCTCAGTGAATGAGATAAAAGTAAGACCGGAGAGAGAAACACCACGCAGATCTGCTTGTGCGCCAGTTGCCAAAGAAAACACATAGATCACAACGGCAAATCTTTTAGCTTAAATTCTTGAAAGATTGGGGAAAGGATTGAATGCTATAATAAAGCTGGCCAGCTGACTTCTTAAAATAGCATACATAGGCCACCCCGATGTGTCATGACTCCATACAAATCCTTGAGGTGCCACATTCGAGATCAGTTTGTGGTGATCTGTGATGTATTTCAGTTGCTCTCTTTTGACAGAAATGTGTAGACAGATAAACATACATAACACAGTTCATAATGATCAAAGCACAATGATGCTTTAGAGCCATGATGGCGAACCTATGGCACACATGCCAGAGGTGGTACGCATATCCCTCTCTGATCTCCCAAAACTGGCCGTTTTCCAGGCTGTTTTTAGGGAATTTTCCAGCTGTTTTCCGGGCCATTTTTGGCCTGAAAAATGGCCAAAAATGGCCTCCAAAATGGCAAAAAACAGGCTATTTTCCAGGCCATCTTCAGGCCAAAAATGGTCCAGAAAATGGCCAAATACAGCAAAAAACAAAAAAACAAAAAACCAGGCCATTTTTTGGGCCATTGTCAGGTCAAAAATGTCCCAAAAATGGCCTTAGGCAGCCTGAAAAGGGCCCCCCAAATGACCAAAACAGGCATGTGGCCAACTGGGCTTCAGTTTTGTTACTCTGTCACACACACATGCATGGGCATGCACGCACATTCCACTTTGGGCACTCTGTGCTAAAAGGTTCACCATCACTATCCTAGAGAATACGCCTCACCCTTCCTCCTTAAAGAACACTCATAAATTGTCCGACAATTTAATCTTAGAAACTTTGACAAACATCAGAACTTGGCTGAATTTCAAGTCTTGTTTGATTTTCTAAAATGGCCTATTTAGGAGGCAGGTGAATCCCAGCTGTTTTCAGGAGCACTAAATATTGCTTTGGGGTTACTTTGACTGAAGGTGAATCTATTTGTAAAATTTAAAAAAAGAGCTTTTCTACCAGCTTGAGATTTATATCTATTTATAGTATTTACATTCCAATACAAAGATACGATACATAAATTATGTGCCAGAATTGGAGAAATTATGCCAATTTATCCCCAGTCCTGGAGGGGATTTTTTTTTTTTTTGGAGAGCAAAGAATTGCACATAAAATTCTCTTCATATACAGGCCAGTAGACATCAGTAATCGGTCACTTGTCCCAATGAAGACAAAATCAGTAAAAAATAACTTCGAAGGTCAACTTTCCTTTCAACAGGCTACAAAAGGCAGTAAGTTACAATGCTCAGGATTTGCATTTGTGTGGTTATTAGCCAACTGGTGAAATCTACTATTTCATTTTTCATAGAAGCTTAGCTTGCACAAACTTTAATACAAAGTGTTCAGGCTGTAGCCCAATAGTTTTTTAGCTGCAGTAAAGGGTATGGGTTTTAGATTTTGTCTGCCTTATCACAGGTCTCAACTCGTCTGCCATTTGTCGAAACGAATGGCCAGTTCCACCACTGTGCAAAACCAGGCTTCATTTTTAACATGATTTATTATGTAAACCACCATTGCTTTAAGTCGTGCTAATACAGAGGCACCACATCTTTACATAATATGCAAACTGGAATATTAAGACTTTCAGGCCAGGTATTGCTTGCCGATTTACAAGACTCCAACACCACACATCTCCAGTCTAAGTTAACCTGACTTTCAGAATTGTGTTGAATTGTTGAACTCCCATATTGCACACTGGAGTTAAATCAATGAAGCCTTTCCTAATCAAACATAAGATCACCAGGTAAGGCATATTTAAAAGATTTTATTAAACTTGCCAAACAATTCTCACGTTCAATATAATAAAACCAGTGTGTATAACGCATGTCAGAATAGACACCATGCAGCACTTTGGGGAAAATTAAAATTCCATACAGTGTACAGTTAAGTGCCACACCCAAGAATTTACAGACACAGTAATTTACTGCAATTAGTCACTTGAAAAATAGTTTCTGAAAGAAACATGCCTTGTACTCCATTTGCAGAGAGGGGAAAATGCCAGAGGACTTTGGGGTAAACTCTGAAAAAATAATGTCAGTCTTTTAAGATTTTTTTCTGTAACGAGAGTCCCCCTAAGTCCATCAGGATTAGAAGAAAGCAAACACTGCTAATGTCTCTGACAAGTATGTAATCTTGAAGAATTGCTAATAGTGTGGTCTTTTTGCAGCCGGCAGGTCAGTCCATCCCCACAGTAACACCGCTGGAAGAGTTCTAAACCATGGGAGCCTTTTTTGTGGTGCTTTGTACACACCTGACCTTCCTTAAGGACAGGTTTGCAAATCTTGGACCAGAAGTGACGGGCGCAACAGAGTCCTTCAGCGCAGTCCGAAGAGCGGAGACATGCAGCACCTTCTTGGCCTAAGGGGAGAGAGAGAGAGAGAGAGAGTTGAGAATACAGAAGATTCATTCACAGTCTCATTTTGTACTGAGGTAATTTGAAAAGCTTCTCTAACTTGATGTGGAATGAGACAACTCATCACAGCCAACTCACTGCGGGACACCCAAAGGTGCTTTTTTTTTTTTTCTTCCAAAGAGGCAAATTGACTTTCTGGTTTTTCTTTGAGAAGATGTTTTGCTTCTCCTCCAAGAAGCTTCTTCAGCTCTGGCGATATTTTAATGTTTAGTCATTCACATTTAATTCTGTCCCTTCTTTTTTCAACCTTGTTTTAATGATTCTATTCTGCCATTTCTTTGATAATTAGTGTAACTTAGTCTCGCAGTGAGTTGTCCTAAGACAAGCTGGCTGTGGTGAGTTGTGCATGGCGAATTGTCATAGACCCAACCCTGATGCTCTTCCCATTGCCATTCCAGCAGCCTAGCAAGGAAGGGCAACGCACTTGGGAAGCACAAAGATGGAGAAGGCCGAGGTAATCTAATAGATTTGGCTTCATTTGAGAGGAACTGAGTTGCTACTATTGGCATCTACTATTGGCATCAACCACAAGGGGGAAATAACTAGTGTGCCTGCTGTACATGTGATCAAACTATATGTACCTGTAACACCCTTTGGTCCCGTGCCAAATACTTAAGCTCTCCTAGTTTTAGGAGAAGTGATCTACTCCGTGGTGGCGCAGTGGTTAGAATGCAGTACTGCAGGCTAACTCACTACTCAGGAGTTTGATTCTGAGCAACTCAAGGTTGACTCAGCCTTCCATCCTTCCAAGGTCAGTAAAATGAGGACCCAAAATTGTTGGGGGCAATATGTGGACTCTTTAAACCGCTGAGAGAGGGCTGTAAAGCACCGTGAAGCGGTATGTAAGTCCAAGTGCCATTGCTATTCATACTAAATTGTTCACTGCAAGGAACAATTAGAACATTGGAAAAGCAACCCATAGAGCTATGCAAATAAAATGCTGACAAAAGCAAAGAGACATTGAAAACCAACCCAAATAACTAAAGCTCACCTAAGTGTAGGAGTTTGAAGAGGAGACTAAAAAGCATATCCACAGAGTTCTTAAAAGTCTTTCTACCAGTACAGGTAGCCCTTGATTTGCAATAGTTTGTTCAGTGACCATTTGAAGTTACAGCGCTGGGGGAAAAAAGTGACTTTTTTTCACACTTAGGACCATTGCAACATCCATGTGCTCACCTGATCAACATTCAGATGCTTGGCAAGTGATTCATATTTATAAAGGTTGCAGTCACATGATCACCTTTTGCAACCATCTGACAAGCAAAGTCAATGGGGAAGCCAGATTTGCTTTAAAATGTGTTGCTAACTCAACTACTGCAGTGATTTTACTTACCAAACATGAAAAGAAAGGTCCTAAAATGGCACAAAGCTCATTTGTCTCACCTAGCCACAGAAATTTTGGGCTCAATTGTGGTTCAGGCAAGGAGTACCTGTATTATTTTCCCCCTCTAACACAGGGGGTCTCCAGCCTTGGCAACTTTAAGCCTGGAGGACTTCAACTCCCAGAATTCCCCAGCCAGCTTTGCAGGTTGGAGACCCCTGCTCTAACAGCTGGTGTCTTATGTACTCCAAGTTCACTTGCATCAACCCAAAATCAAGCACAGCAATGGTTTCTCAGCAATGAAACAAACATGTACATGCTTTCGTTGTATCCCACAAATTCTGTAAAGATGTGTGATATTTTGTGTTGTCTTTTAAAAATAGTTCTAATTCTTTTATTACTCGTCCAGTATATCCCTTTTCTTTCAGAATTTGTGGGTCTGGCACACTCACCATGTTGGAAAGGGGACTTCTTGCCAACAGAGAGTTTAATAATCCAAAAAAATCTACGATTGCGCTGAAATGGATAAACTTACTCTAAAATTAAAGGAAAAGGAAGACTCAAAGTGTGGGAAAACTGGTACAAATGGATAAATGACAGAAATAAGCGAACAAATAAATAAGGAATAGTCTAAAAAGATAAATGTGAGAATAACCAGAAATATGAAATATGTATTAGAATAATAAAGATGTAAGCACCATCAAAATAATTTGTAATGTTTATGTTTTTGATACTATTTTCCATTTTAACGAGTTGTATTGTTTTTTTGTATATATTCTTTAATGTTTAATAAAGGTTTTTTAAATAAAAAAGAAAAAGAAATAAACATTACACAATTGTTTATTCTTTTCTGGATTTCAGAGCAGTGCATTATTGGCCTTACCTTTTATGTGGTACATTTGGGATGAAGTCGTGGTCCTTTTCAGATGGGAGTCCAAAGTACCATGGTCAAAATTTTCTATGATGTCTTCAAACCTTCCAGGGTGAAAAAGGTCAAATTCTACACACATTCCTGACGAGGGAGGAAAACAATCATGAACACCAGTCAACTTCCCAAGAATTAAAAGAAATGCTAATATTCTGGACATTGGCTATTCGGATGCTAGAGGACTGCAGATTAACCACTGAGGCAGAAACTATCTATTGATCACAGAGAAGAGTCATTCTGAATCCAAACCATGTAAATAAATATATGACTTGGTGCAGATCTCTTTTTGGTTAGGTTTTCTGTTAATATAGGAATTTCCTTCAGCATTGGAGCCTGAATGAGTAGTAGCAAAGAATGTATCCAAGCACTAATGTTATCTTCTCATTAGATCCTTTCAAAGCTTGACTTGAGATAATAGCCTTAGAAAAAGTGTCTAGCTTAATAATATGTTGCAGGTAAAATATCCAGGTTCTCTTTGGAGTTTTATTAAATTTGAACAGCCCATGATGAGAAAAAAAAAGAGGCTAGTTAAGATATTCTTTGGCTACTTGGCTCATGCAGAAAAAAAGAGATTATTGAACTGTATGCATTAATCCGTCTGCAGGGACATTTAATGTTTGCTTCTTTAAAAAGCCATTCCTAAACAAGGCAAAATAACATGCCTTGTTCCTTGCACAATCCCATTCCAGAATATGGAATATACACCTTATATGTAAAGAGAAGCAACCTGGAATTCAGGACAAACTTCCTAACAGTGAGGACAATTAACCAGTGGAACAGCTTGCCTCCAGAAGTTGCAGGGGCTTCATCAACGGAAGTTTTTAGGACAGATAGCCACTTGTCTGAAAGGGTATAGGCCAGGGTGTCCTGCTTGAGCAAGGGGTTGGACTCCAAGGTCCCTTCCAGCTCTACTCTGATGAAATAGATTTCCCTTATTCCAAAAGTAAGGATACTTAGAGTTTACAACAGGGGTGTCCAACCTTGGCAACTTTAAGACTTGTGGACTTCAACTCCCAGAATTCCTCAGCCAGCAAAGCTGAGGAATTCTGGGAGTTGAAGGCTGAGGAATTCTGGGAGTTGAAGTCCACAAGTCAAAGTTGTCAAGGTTGGACACCCCTGGTTTACAACCTAATCCCTTTTGGGTTTGGCCAATTATCCCTTGGCCTTTAAACATAACAAATACACAAAACTCTTCACGAATGATGGATGCCAGAGGGAGCCTTTACCACAAATTCTATGGGACTACTATGCAATCCACTATGGGTGACCTCAAAAAATACCAAACCCTGCTAGGTTAGAACCTGAGTTCAAGACTCCTCCCTCACCCCCCAGGAGTGGAAACCAGGCTGGGAATCCCAGAAGAACGACTGGCAAGTCCGTTTCATCACAGGAGGTGCTACCAAGCACTACAACTTGGAGGTGTCCAGGTGAGGCCTGAGAGATGAGCAAAACAATCTCCACCCCCCTCCAGCACCCACAAAAAGCCTTCTCAAAAGAACCAAAGACAATCCTTCAGACCAGGGGTCTCCAACCTTGGCAACTTTAAGACTTGTGGACTTCAACTGCTACCCTCAATTAATGCTATAGAGCACTGCACACCAGAACAATTAAACACAAGTGCAGTTTTCTTCCCAAATGCCATCACTCTGCTAAAGAAAAAGTTCCGTCAACACTGTCCAGCTATTTACAAAGTCTGCATTACTACTACTAACCTTCTCATCACTCCCCATCCCATCCCCTCCCACTTGTGACTGCAAGACTAACTTTGTCACTTGTATCCTTATGATTTATATGGACTGTTTCCTTGTATGATTTGATTGCTTATTGTACCCTATGACCAGAGGTGGTATTCAGCAGGTTCTAGAGAACCTGTAGCAAAAATTTTGAGTAGTTTGGAGAACTGGCAAATACTGAATGGCCCCTCCCCCATCTGGGTCTTCTTTTGCCATGCATAGGAGAATGGAAAGCAGGTTAGTGGGGTGGGGAGGGAATGGGGATTTTGCAGTAACCTTCCCTGCCACACCCACCAAGCCATACTCACAGGTAGTAAAAAAAAATTGAATCCTACCACTGCCCATGACTATTAAGTGTTGTACCGGATGATTCTTGAAGAATATATCTTTTTTTATTTACACTGAGAGCATTTGCACCAAACACAAATTCCTTGTGTGTCCAACCACACTCGACCAATAAAAGAATTCTATTCTATTCTACTCCCAGAATTCCTCACCCAGCAAAGCCCGCTGAGGAATTCTGGGAGTCGAAGTCCACAAATCTTAAAAAGTTGTCAAGGTTGGAGACCCCAGCTTCGGACGGCTGGGGAATTTCCTCTCTCAGACGGACTTTTTTTTAAAAAAAGTTTCTACGATAGGCTCCGCGCTTGCTCCCCACTTCCTCGGACCCCTAGAAGACGCACCGTTGTTGCAAAAGTTGCCCGAGCAGCACATGGCGTCGCGGAAACAGCGCTTGCGGCGTTTGCGGCAGGTCAGACAAACCAGCCCTCCTCCTCCTCCTCCTCCGGAGATGGCCCCCCGGGCAGGGGTGGAGCAAAACTCTTCGGCGTTGCAATCCTCGTCCGCGTCACACAAGGCGAGCTGCGGGGGCGGGGGCAAGAAGAAGCGGAGGGGCAGGTGAGACCCAAGCCATGGGTGACCCCACCCACACGGCCCATTGCCTCCGTCTCTTCCCCCCCCCCAACAAGCTTGTTTCCCCCCCCAACACACCTCCGCTGCCCTTACCTTCTGCGAATCGCCGGCGCGGCTTTTATTGCTTCCGTCGTACATTGCCCCGCTCCCGCCGCTAAGCGAGGAGCCACCGGCCGGCGGGTTCTTGATGGAGTTGGAGGCCAGCGCGTTGGCATGGAAAGGGACGGCGGCGGCGGCGGGGGTCCCAAACCAGGCGGAGAAGCAGAGCGCCGCGGCCACGGCCGTCCACGCCCGGCAGGCTCCACGCCCACGCTGCGCCAGCATCTTCGCCAGGCGACCCGACCGAAGCAACCTTGGAGTAGGAGTAGGAGTAGGAGTAGGCAGGCAGGCGGTGCGCGATTTTTTTTTTTTTCCCCCTCCCGGGAGTATCCTTTTCAGGGACTCTGCAACGAAGTGTAGACTCGCCGCTTGGTGCCTTTGGCGCTGCTTTTATAGGCTCCACGCCTTTCGGATTCCCGCCTCTCCAAGCGGGGGGAGGAGGGAGGAGGAGGAGGAGGGCGCGCAGGGTAAGCAAGGGTGGGGTTATAAAACGTGAGGAAGGGGGTGGGGAGGTTTTGGAAAGGTTGGAGGCATCTCCGCCAAGTCACGGGCTCATTCTCCATCTGCATTGAAATTAAGACCCAGGCCAACTCTTTTGAAGACAGCAAAGCCCACATTTTGGACAGAGCAAAGGGGGTCGCTGGTTTGAAAGAGGGGTGAAAGAGGCCATGTAGGTCAGAATGGACCAGCCCTCTCTCAACAGAGAATTGCTAGAGGATACGACACCCTTTATCTTCTCCAACCCTTTCAACAGTTTTAAGAAGGCTCCGCACCATGTGCTTCCCCCTCAGGTGATCCTGAGGTAAACCTCCAGCGGCCTTAACGACCCCCCCCCAAGGATGCAAACGTCCAGCTGTCTGCAAGGAGTATCAACCCTTCTGTTCCCCACCATCCAGTCAGAGCTAAAGGAAGCTCCTTGGATGAGAAGCGAAACGACTTCAAAGGAAAAAAAAATCAAGAAAGGCCAGTTGTTGCCTAAAGCACTTTGGGGACCGGCTCTTTGGCCTTCAAGATGGGTGGGGGGGCAGGAATGTCTATTTATTGCCAATAAATGGTTTTCCAAACCGTTGGGCGCGATTGCATTAACATCGGCATCACAGGTGGTTTCCGTGGGAAAGGAGCCCCCGCTTCGATTTCCCCCACTCGCATTTAGGGGCGGCTCTGTCCTACCCGCTGTTGCTTCAGTCGCCCCCACAGGAAGAGACCCGGAGAACCGGAGCAAAAGCCCTTCTGCCTCCTTCTCTTTGGGCCACCAATCGCGGTCGGAGTCCTCTAGGAGTTGGATGGGGGAGAACCAGGCGCCTATAAGGCGTTAAAAGAGACACTAGGCTTTGGGGGGGTCAGGCGGTCTTTGGCCTTTGCCATTCGTGCAGTTCCGTCCTAAAGTGGGTTTATGCCAAAATTCAAGCCGGTTCAATAAAAGGATAATTAATCTCGCCCCCGCCCCCCCACAAGCCCTGATAGATCTGCTCTCGGAAGAGCCTAAAGGGGTTTGAATGGGCTCCGTTACTGTATCTTTTACTCATTAAAAAAAAGTAAAGTTGGACGGGCTCTCCCTACTATATTTTATTCCAAAAATACTGCATTGGAGGAGAGGGGGAGCAAACACAGCATGAACACCTTTGACAAGACAATCTGTAGGTTTGTGGATTGCGGCTCTTAAAAGTCTTCAGGCGGGGAGACTGAAAGCCCCTTCCCCGTTTTCCCGGCTTTCTTTTTAAAACCTCTATTTTTAGTTGCAGAATGTCGTCGTCGTCGAAACGGGGCTGGGAATGGGTAACAGCTGGGTGTTTGCATGGATCCGCCTGGTTTCCAACCGAGGCCTCCGACGTCCTCCCCCCCCACCCCCAAAAGGGGCGCGATTTCCAATAACCCCAAGAAGGGAACTGGCTGGCAGGGGCGGCATGTCCTAAATAATGGCCCTTTTGAGGCGCTGGCTTCGGAGGAAAGGCGAGAGACCGCCGTTTGGCAATCGCCGGTTAAAAGAAAGGGGCGAGCGGCTCTGTGGGATTTTGCAAAAGGGACGGAGGCGCGCGGTTTAACTCTCTCTCTCTCTAACTCTCTCACACTCTAACTCTAACTCTCTCTGAACTTTTGGGTTAATTTTCCAGCCTCCTCGTAAGGGGGTTTCAATTGGGCAGCGCTGGTTGAACCACCCAGGGGAAGAGATCAAAAGCCCAAGACGAATCTCTGAGCCAAATCCTCGTCGCCCTTTCAAAGCCTTCTCCGAACAGATGGCTTGATGGGCTGAGCTCGATAAGAAGTCCTTTCTTGATCCTCAACCTCGGTTGGAGTTGTTAATTGAGCCTAGTCTTGGGTCTACATCTGATAACTCAGGTTGGCTTGATCGCGAGTTCAAAGGCAAGCAAGCCAACTGGCAAATAACCTGGGGAGGGGGATCCATAAACCCCTTACCATGTGGTTCTTCAAGATGAATTCATCTTCAGATGAATTCTGCTCAAGGGTTTACATTGAGGAAAACCTGTACTGTAGTTCTCAACAAGTAAATGTAAGCTACAGCCGTGCTCCCAACCAGACGTACATCTACTGAATCGAAGTAGAATACAGCTGGAAGGGATCTTGGAAGTCTTCTACTCCAGCAGAAGAACCTCTATACTATCTCAAGACAAGCGACTGTCCAGTCTCCTCTTAAACAATTCAATAGGTTTTATTCCTAAGTAAATACATAGGGATTTAAATACTAAGTTAAGTAAGGATAGACTGGATTTCCTTCACCTATTGGAAACTTGATTTAGGAAAGCAAAAAAAACCTGAAACTTTTTTTTTACAGGTGAGAACTGTCAGATCAAATGGGAGTGACCAATAGATTTGATTTCATAGGGTTCCATGGGTGGCGGAGGAAAAATATTTCAATATAGTGATCATTTAACGAAAGTAGTTAATATTTTATTTTTGTCTTACACCTTTTTCATAACATGCTTCCCAAAACTAATGCCTAAAATGCCCAAACTAGAGGCATTCTGACTCATCAAGGGAGTACTTGCTTTAGGGGGGGGTATAAGTAGCTTCAGGATTAGCCTCTGGTGAGCCACAGAGATCAAGAGGAAGCAATTTGCTCCTGGCTAATCAGTATTGCAGGCATCATTATTACAAGGGAGTCACAGAGCAGGTATAATAAGCACTTGGAAGCACTGGAATATTTGGGAGCACAATACAACCCCTAGTATTGGTAAGTTGCTTGGGATAATGGGACACGAAGCCCAAAATATCTGAAAGGCATTTTGTTGCTCTAACTGCACGGTTGGTAATTATTAAGGAATATTTTTAAAGTTAAATTCAGATGAGTCACTTTCTCCGGCTTCTTCATTTACTCACATGTAACAAAACTAACTGGTGGAACTGGGTGTTGAGATTGTATAACTGGAACTTCTTACTAAAGGAATCTAAACACAGGTGGTTGTTTAGCCTTGACTTCCGCCACTGAGAACTCACCATCAAGTCATGGTTAGTATTGTTAGAAAGTTTATTCTACTATTCAGTCAAAATCGGCTTTCCTGTGATTTAAATCCAATATTCCCTATTCTGCATTCTAGAACAATGGAGAACAAGCCTTGACCTGCTCTAGGATATCCTTCTAGGGATTTGAAGAATGACATCACATCCTTCTTAATCTCCTCAAGTTGAACCATTCTCAATTTCTTCATTCTCTCCTCATAGGACTTAATTTCTAATCCTGTGGTTTTCAGTTTCATCATGATACGGCACTAAATATATCTCTAGGAACACAAACACACATGAGATGATTCAAGGTTGAGGTGCAAATAGGCACGTTGCTTTTCTTTCAGATTTGGAAGAAACTCTTACCAGTGGTGAAGCTGGCCATATTTCATTTCATTTCATATTTCTTATTCCATTATTTCCATTCCATTCCATTCCATTCCATTCCATTCCATTCCATCCATCCATCCATATCTAAGCTTAAATTGTTTCTCTCTTTCTGCTGTCTCACCACTATGTGAACGTTGGCTTTCTATTTTTCAGGAAAGCATCTATCTAGGCAATCTTTTGATACATACAAAAATCAAGCCAGGGTTACTTCTTACAACATTCTATAG
Source organism: Pseudonaja textilis (assembly GCF_049901715.1). Classification (NCBI taxonomy): domain Eukaryota; kingdom Metazoa; phylum Chordata; class Lepidosauria; order Squamata; family Elapidae; genus Pseudonaja; species Pseudonaja textilis. The sequence continues at coordinate 22,151,416 of NC_141993.1, forward strand.
TAGCAAAAATTAGATTTTTGTGAAGAGCAGGATAGGATGGATATGACACTATTGAACTTGCATAGTGGAGACTGAGAATACTGAAGGATACCATGGGCAACCTAGAAAACATACCAATGGATTGTTGGTTAAACCCGTTAACTCAGATTTTTCCTTTAAGGCACAAGTTCAAATTATCTTTCTTTGGATATATTGCGGAGAAGGCTCTAAACCAGAGGTCCCCAAACTTGGCAACTTTAAAACTTGTGGACTTCAACTCCCAGAATTCTCCAGCCAGCATAGCTGAAGTCCACAAGTCTTAAAGTTGCCAAGTTTGGGGACCCTTGATCTAAAGCTTAGAAAGTTTGAAAAGAGAGGGGGGGGAGAAGAAGAAGAAGAGGAGGAGGAGGAGGAGGAAGAAGAAGAGGAAATGAAGGAGGAAGTGGAGGAGGAAGAGGAGGAGGAAAAAGAAGGAAGAGGAAGAGGGAAGAAGGAAGAAGAAAAGAAGGCAACCAGCAACAAAAGAGGGGTGACTGGAAGCATTCGAAGTACAGCTAGCCCTCGGCTTACAACTGTTCGTTTAGTGACCGTTGAAGCGAAAGAGAGAAGAAAGCGTCCAAGGGCCAGTGCAGGAGGCCAGCATCGCTGCCTATAGAGAAGGGAGAGAAAAAGAAAAACTCGCCATTGGGTGGATTCCCAACCCAAGCTCCACCCAATTGCTCCAAAGTGACGAAGGGAAGACCGCCGCCTTGGGCTCCTCCGCGCTGTGTTTTCTCAAGCCGAAGCCGGGCCAACGACCCCGGGTCAAATGAAGCTGGCTGGGGCTTCTCTTTGAAGCGTGGAGGTTAGAAAAACAAAGTCCCCACGATTCCAGGCTTTCATCACCCGTTGGGCGGCATCTGCAAATAAGACTCTCCCCTTGCTTCTCTCTCTCTCTCTCTCGGATCGCGCCCGCCGCACATCTGGCAGGCGCGGAGAAAGCCCACTCGCGCAGCTCCCCCTGGTGGAGGCTCGGCTATTCGTTGCACCGCGCCCGAGCGTTTGGGGGTATCGGGGGAGCAAGCGTGGCGACAGCCAGGCTCCCGCTTGGAAAGGGTGCGGGGAAGGAGAGCTCGGGGTGGGGGTGGGGAAACCGGGAAGACTTTCTGGATCCTGAAGTTCGTGGCGGGCAGCCGGGACGCTCACTCCCAAACTGTATCTCCCCTCCCTCCCCAATAAAATTTCCTTGGGTTCCCCGGAAAAAAAGGCAGTATTAGAGAGAGAAGGAAGAAGAGAGTGATAGAAGAGAGAGATTATGACAGATATAATTAGAGATGATAGACAGACAGACAGACAGATAGGAGATGGATAGGATAGGATAGAGATAGGATAAAGATAGAGTGAGAGATAGAGAGACAGAGAGATATGAGATGAGATGAGATGAGAGATAGATAGATAGATGATAGATAGATAAAGATAGATGATAGACAGATGATAGATAGATGATAAATAGGTAGATAGGTAGATAGATAGATAGATAGATAGATAGATAGATAGATAGATAGAAGATGAATGGATGAATAGGATAGGATAGAGATAGATAGGTTAGAAATAGAGTGACAGATAGAGAGACAGGAGATAAATAGGAGATGAGATAGATGATAGATAGATGATAAATAGAGATAAATAGACAGAGAGAGAGATAGGAGATAGGAAATTAGATAGATGATAGATAAATGATAGATAGATAGGATATATAGCTAGATAGGAGATAGATCAGACCAACAGACAGATGATAGAACAAGAAGTCTAGAAATTAGCTCACCTTGAGCGAGATTGGAGTTCCATTTATTTGTAAATGCATCTACCTACTTTTTGCCAACCTTGACTTACCCCGATTTGGGCTATTCTCATTTAATAGAGAAAGTGTATATAAGAACATCTGGTTGAGTAAGTTTGCTGTACATTATGAGCAGCCTATCTGTGAAATGCTTGCAGTTTTACACAGGAGTGGACTGTCTCTGAGGCTGAGCATTCACCAACTAATAGCATTGTTATTCCCTTTATGAAAGCACAGTTGCCTAGATGCCTCCGGAAAAATCATGATAAAATCTAATGTTTTCAGTGGGTTGCTGTTACTAACTGATATACAATCATAGACCAAAGAATCAGAGACTTCTTTCTTGAACAGCAAGGCAAACTGGTTGTTTGGATTAGTTAAGGTATTTCCCCAATACAGTTAATTAAGTGAAGTTTGTTTGAGCCTGTGAAATACCTGCATTTTGAATATATTTAGTTATGTATAGTCCCAGATCAACTGAAGACAGATACAAAATGTAAACAACCTCCCCTGTAACATTAATGAAGCACATAGTAAAAAATGAGGGCATACATTCACAGATTTCTGCAAGTCATATCTATTTTATGTAGCCATTTATTAGATTTTTAGTTCCTTTTATTATTTTATAAGTAACTAAAGGCAGTTTTGTCTTATTTTCCACACAAGAACCTTGTGTGGTGGATTGGGCTGAGATAGAGTGACTGATTCAAGGTCAGCTTTGGGGCCTAAAATGGGACTAGAATTCACAGCCTCCTACTTTCTACATCAGCACCTTAACCACTGAATCAAACTAGCTAACTTTATATATAGTGGGGCATTTTCTCCCCCTGAAACTTGGCTATCTCTGATTTTAGCTAAACCTTTTGTTTAAGGGTAGAAAGTTTAAAGCCTTGGTTGTCTGAATGCTACTGGATAGATTTTCTTCATCCCCCAAGGAAGCAAATTAATTGATCAGACCTCTGGTCTTCATCCAAGCTTTTAGCAAAGAAAAGAGAGATTATATCTGATCTGTTATACTTTTCATCTTTATGTGTCCAAAGTAGAATAATTTGAGCCTGGTCATTTGTGCCTTGAGTGAGATTTCTGGGTTCAATGAACAATTTGTTTCTCAGCTGTCCATGATACCTTCAGGAGTCTTCTCCAACACCTAAGTTCAAAGGTGTTAATCAGTGGTGGGATTCAAATTTACCAGTTCTGTGGACTTGGCTTGGTGGGGAAGGATACTGTAAAATTTCCATTCAGAGGTGATATTTGCCAGTTCTCTGAACTACTCAAAATTTCTACTACTGATTCTCCAGAATTGGTCAGAACCTGTTGAATACCACCTCTGGCGTTAATACTCTTCCTGTTCTGCATCAGTTAGTTGCTCCAAAACCCATGTTTCCTTCTGGCATAGTTCAATAATGCTCTCTCATCTTTGGGGAGATTTTGATTCATTACAGTAGCAATAAAACCTAATATATTGATAGTCAGGGCTGTTCCATCAAGCCTTATGTTTCTCTTGTACAGGGTCAAGTTGTTTAATTCATTCCAATTCTTTTGAAAAAAAATTCACCATTCCTAGGAAATGTAGGCAATTCATTTTACTGATTTCCTTCACTCAGGGAAGATAAAAGTATCATTAAGCTTATCTTCCATATGAAAAGGGTTTTCAAAGCAGAAAGACTGAACAATAAAATTCCATAAAATTTCACTACTACTCATTTCATGAAAACAATACAGACTGCCAATGTCAATTCCCTGTAAGAGCTGGGGGCCTGGATTTTAGAACAGAACTCTTTAATTATATAATTAGAATTAGCTGACTCTACAGGTATTTTTATAGCTACAATGCTCTCAGGTCCGGCAAAAAGTGAATACTTGCTGAGGCCAGAAAGTAGATAGGAACTGAAAATTGAGGCAGTGTCAGAATTTGTAGAAAATGTCTTGCCGTAGCTTAACATAATAATAATAAAAACTTGCTATGTTATGAACTGGATTTGTGGCCTTTTTCCTTTTCAAAGAAAAAAAGTCTGCATTTGCTGCTTTCAGAAGGGTATGAGGTACCTCATGCCCATTTGCAATGGCAAAGCAATCCTTATCATAAAAATTATTTCATTTGCACATCTTTTTTGTTATTATGATATAAATCAGTGACACATTGTCTACTCCTCACCTAAATGCCTGTCATTAACCTGGCTATCATATAATGCCATCTATTTACATAAGGTGGATAATTAGAAAAGACATGGACTTTCTTTAGAGTAATCCAATATTTGAACCAAACTTCCCTATGAAGGTCATGTGGTGGTGTTTTTAGTTTTCTTAAAACATTTTTTCACATGTCCAGCCATTTCCTTTTTGCATTCCTTTTTAATGTGTTGCTAGTCTTCAGTTTACTGTGATATTATTTGAAAAAAATGATAATCATTCTACAGTAAAATGATATCCTAGGATAAGTCATTTCAAGAGCATTTGACTAAAAGTCCCAAAATGTAATTGAAAAGATAGAACTTTAGGTTGCTTAGTTATTTACATTTCAATTTATGTAGCTACTCTTCTCAAACTGTACTGAAACCTTACTCAATAAAACCACACCTGGAATATTGCATCCACTTAATAAGATCATACTGAAATAATGCATCCACAACATTACAAAAAAGATGGTGAGACTTTGGAAAAAGTGCACAGAAGAGCAACTAAGATGATTAAGGCCCTGGAGACAAAAGCATAAGAAGAACAGTTGTAGGAATTGGGTATGGCTAGTCTAGAGAAAAAGTTTAGGGGGGACATGATTGCAGGATTCCAGTATTTGAGGGTCTGTCACACAGAAGAGGGAGCAGATTATTTTACAAAGCACCAGAGGAGAGAAGCAACCTGGAATTATGGAGAACCTTCCTATCACTGAGAACAATTAACCAGCTTGCCTTCCGAAGTTGTAGGTGTTTCATCACTGGAGGTTTTTAAGAAGAGACTGGACAGATACTTATCTGAAATGGTACCCTGTTCCAGACAGGGTTTGGGCTAGAAGACCTCCAAGGTCCCTTCCAGCTCTATTCCAATTGACCAATTAAAAATGATGACAGTTAACAGCAGTTAAAAAAACCCTGTATAACAAATACATTCATAGTTGACAGCTGAGGTAGAACCTAAACAACCAAGAAATAAATGGGCATCACCAGTGTAGAATTGTACAGACTGTGTCATACACCAAGTTTCAGAAACCTGGTGACACAATCTTCCTTGTAAGGCAATATTAGAATTGCCATGTGTTTTCCGTGGTGAGGTTCCAATGCAGCATCTCAGCGTTCCTCAACCAAGACAGATTTAAGATATGTGAACTTCTATTCCCAGAATTTCTGGCTGGTGAATTCTGGGAGTTGAAGTCCATATGTTTTAAAGTTGCCCAGGTTAAGAAACACTGCATACCCAAATCTTATGGCAGCCATTTGAAGATACCATTCCATGTTCTCCTTTGTGATTGTCATTTGCTTGATATATTTTATATATCTTGAAGTACATGTAGTTATTACAGATGATTTTGTAATGCACGTATTCATCCCTTTATCTATCCATTCATTGTATTTAGAGTCCACTGTCTGTTTTTTGCTTTAAATTGTAATATATAATGAAATAACCATATCTTTGTCCTTTGAATGTATTAACTGTTCCAGTTTCTGGGTTCAGTTTTGTTTGCGGACTGTCCCTTTCCTTTTGTCCATTACTAGTCATTCACAAACCCTGTTTTGAAAACTGACTTTTTCATATATATCATTACTTCACTTTCTATTATTAGCTGACTTAATAGAAAAACAAAACAAGAAGGAAAGCTTAAATATGGTTATTTGAGAGTAAACCTCTTCTAAATGGTTAGTTATTTTTGAAAAATATGCATAGGATCCTATCATGTAACTTTTATAATACTGAACATATGCAAAAGAAATCTACATTAAACCAGCTTTATCAGTTATCTGTAAGTGATTGGCTATTACACAGCATATAAATAGCAATAGCACTAAGACTTATATACCACTTCACAGTGTTTTTACAGCTCTCTCTAAAGGGTTTACCCACCAACAATCTTGGCTCCTCATTTTACTGACCTCGGAAAGATGGAAGGCTGAATCAACCTTGAGAATCAACTTGGTGAGATTTGAATTGCCAAATAGCAGGCAGCCGGCAGGCAGCAGAAGTAGTCTTCAGTACTGCACTCTAACCACTGGGCCACCTCAGCTCTTATAAATAATAGTATTCCATCAGACAATTCACCCCATTGTTTCTAATTCCCATTGAGGTCTTGATTAATTTTGATTATTGGGATTTATTGTCTTCACTGAGACTTATGGTTATACATTTGTAGATAAAGTGGAACCAGCATGATTCTACTGGTAGTTCTCTCAATCCTGTGAAATACTTACGGAGTGAACAAACTATGTTTTAAGATACAATATATTTTTAAGTATACAAGCCAAAATCTTGGCTTAAAGGACAAGAGATCCAAAGCTACAAACTCATAAAAATTCTGAATATGGAATAATCCAATCTGTATAGAATAATCTGATTATCTAAATGTGAAGGAAGCTCCAACAAGAAAAAATAATAATGTTCATCTAGTTATCTAGACTTCTGTAGATCACTTCTGGCAGAGACCAGAGTTCAAAAAACAGAATAAGTACAGGTGGACCTCAACTTACCATCATAATGGAGTCCAAAATGTATGTTGCTAAGTGAGAAATTTGTTAACTGACTTTTGCCCCATTTTACGTCTGTTCTTGCCACATTTGTTAAGCAAATGACTGCAACTGTTAAATTATCAACACCATTGTTAAGTGAATCTGGTTGGTCCATTGTCTTTGCTTGTCAGGTTGCAAAAGGGGATCACATGACCCCAGGATATTGAAACCGTCATAATTGTGAGTCAGTTGTCAAGCATCCGAATGTAAATCAAGTGACCTTGAGGATGCTGCAATGGTCATAAGTGTGAAAAATGGTTGTAAGTCACTTTTTTCCAGTGCCATTTAACTTCAGATCAGTGGTGGGATTCAAATTTTTTTACTACTGGTTCTGTGGGCATGGCTTGGTGGATGTGGCAGGGGAAGGATACTGTACAATCTCCAGTCAGAGGTGATATTTGCTGGTTCTCCAAACTACTCAAAATTTCCAGAACTGGTCAGGACCTGCTGAATACCACCGCTGCTTCAAATGTTCACTAAGTTGAGGACTACCTGTCATGGAGCCAATTCCCCTCAAATATGACATATGGACGACACCATTCAAAAGTAAAGTTTTTTTTTATTTCAACTCTATAAAGTATACAACAGGCACTCGGCAATTACAGCTGCAGGGAAAATACAGAGCAAAACAAAAGCAGTTAACTTCATGATAAAAAGGTTTTTTTTTTTTTTCAGTCTACATCAAAAGAGTGCAACTGGTCAAAGACCACTTGATGAAAGTGTATTCTTCGACAAACAAAACTTAACTCCTCCTTATTCGTGTAGAATCCTTATGGAGAAGAAAAAGAGCCATCAGGATTATAAAGGAAACCACCGTGTGTAAAAACATCATACATTGGAATTAAGTACATTAGTTAGGCAACTCTGAATCAAATTTCTCTTTGCAATGAAAGCCTGAAACGTCAAAAGTCCCAGGGCTTGGAGCAGACTGTTCACAGAGAAGAGGATGAGGCTTTCAGTGTATCACTTTCTAGATATACTACTGAAAAGGTGTCTCAGAAACAGTTTGCATATACATGAAATTATAGGGTTGCTTTCAGATTTAAGCCAGCTTTGCGTATACCATTAACAATGGAAGATACAACTTCTCTAAGTCCCATTGATGGGAATGGGTTTACTCTAAAGGTAACTAGGTCTGGAACCAACCCAGAGAAAGCACGGGCCCTGTTTTGTTCAGTGGTGCAACAAGATTCGTTCCTTTTTATTTTATTTTTTTCAGTCAATGATTTTTTTTCCAATCAGAGGGATTTTTCTTTCCTTTCCCCACCCCTCCCCCGTTTTTGCTACGATGTCAATTTTATGTCTAATCTGCCCAATTGGAATATTATTTTTTAAAAAATTTTTTTATTTTTACTATGGAATCTATTACAAAATGTGGCATGTCTGAAGTTTTACCGCACTACTGTTTTAAAATTTGCACACCTTAGCAAAACAGGAATGCCTGTATACAGACTGATAGTATGTCATATATTAATTTGACCTGCACGTACATTTATACATTTCACAGAAATGATGCTGTATCTCATTAACAGATACACAGCTCTGGTACATTTATAACAGAAATAAGAGAACGACGTCATCATTTCTGTAGTTCATCAATAT